>NW_007246506.1:752620-756768 GCF_000164805.1 Carlito syrichta
CCCCCCGGCGCCCAATCACAGCGCGCCGCCCGCCGGGCCCGCCCCGCGCCTGCTTCACAGTGCCCAACCGTAGGAAGACCTCGGAAGGCTTTCGCGACCCGGCAGGCAGCTTCGTGGGAGTGGAGGCCTCCAGGGGCGTTCGGGCGCCCGCAGCCCGCGTTCCACGGGGGCTGAGCTTGCTTCTCATTTCCCTTTTGTTGCCCAGGCACCCGCGTGCCTTGGAAGGGTACTCGTTAGAGGGTGTAGGAAGAGGGAGAGAAGGCTATGCATTCTCTTCATCTTCCTTTTCTCTGTTGCTTTTGGTGACATCCTGTTGACCTGGGGGAAAGGAGCCTGACAAAGGCCCCTCTGAGCAGATGTAGACAGATGACTGAAAAATATATGCGAGGAAACTGAGAAGGGATGCTTATGCCGGTTACTGATTTATTGACTCTCTGCTCCAAATTCACCCTTTTTGACTGCATTGTGAAAATGGATCTGGGCCTTTTAAACAGGTTTTCCTTTGCCTTCTGGGACTGAAGCTTTGTCAGTAGAGGGCGCAGAAGAGACATTACAGGAAGAACCGGACTTTTCTTCCTGGTTTTGCAGACTCTTGAAGCATACCTGGCTTTCTCCAGTGCCAAGCTCCTGTAGTGCTCTGCAGCCAGCAGTTTCCTCCCACATCTCTAACTCGGGAGTTTTGTAGTGGAGGTGAGACACCATCCTATTAATAGCTTCCTTGGCACCCTTGAGGCATTTGCAGCAAGTTGCTGAGGGCAGCTGTTCACAAGTTTTAGAGACGTAGCACCACATTGACTTCTCAGCCATTGAGTGAGCCAGGCTATACCCTCTCCAAAAAGGTCTAGATCTTAGCCCTGGGTAGAATTGGGGAGGTTCTTCATTGGGCACTTTTATCTTTCAGTCCAAGAATTAGTTGCAAGGTTAGCTCCTTACAGCTATTTCTATATTCTCTAGAGTTCTCTTCTTGCTAGTGAATTCCTCACTACTCTAAGCCCCTATTATAGTTAATAATTCTTTTTTATTAAGTCTTTCCTGTCCTTGGAGTAGTCCCAATAAATAGACCTGCAAAGATGGGACTGGAGATCAATTTGATTGAGACTTTGGGTTTGAAATGCTTGCGAAAGGGAATGCTAGTAATTTGTGGCATACAGGGCATCTCAATTAAGCAATCACCTATAGTTGGTCCTAATGAAGTGCCAACTGAAGCGTATGCCTTGAGGACCAAAGTCACAGCTACATTTGACTGCTATAAAGGTAACTGGAAGGACTATGGAGAACTGTGGCATGGGATAGATTCTTTTGAGTGTCTTTGAGTGTTTAGTAAGAGAAATGGCAAGCACAAGTCTCTGAATACTCAGAGTTATGGTATAAGAACCAGAGGGATTCTATACAATTCCAAAAGAATTTCGGATTTATTGTAGCAACAAAAATGAGAGTGCTGAAAATCAAACACAAAAATTTTAATTTGCATGTTACTGAATCATAACTAACCATTATATTCACACACATGCCGAGTTTCTCATGTAGAAGGGTGTAAATTGGTAAATTAAAAAAAAAAAATTGCAATGGGTTGGACCCAGATGAAACTGACAATCTTAAACACTCCAAGTAACTCTGACCTTTTCTTTTCAGTGGAAGTAAGTTGCTCTCCAGTGTCTAAGGAAACTAGCCTACCTCTGCTTGAAAGCTTTGTGACTACAGAGGATGTCACAATCTGGATAGGCTTCCTGATTTCAGTGGAGATGATAGGATCCCAGAATAACAGAGGCCAGGCAGCACATAACCACCAAAGGCAAGGTAGATACATCTACCTCAATAGGCAGCAGGCAAGCAAACTGCTTTGGCTTACAGAGGTGCCCTAGGAACAAAATAGTTAGGCAACTGAAGTAGATTACTGCTTGATATTTATAACAGGTCAAACTCTAGGTCACACAGCCAAATTCTGACCTGAATTGCCACAGTGAACAGTCATAGCCTCTCAGTTTTCAGACCTAAATCAATTTATAGATCCAGAATCACCTTGGTTGAAACTGAATCTGTTTCCCCTGTAGGAGGACCTTGCACTATTGCTATGGTACCATGGCTAATTCCTTCAAGCTTTCCCCCAAAGAAATATGTGGCATTTCCTAGAATGACTGCAGTGGTGAAAAGAAAATATGTAGCTCTTTTGAGGTTTACTAGACACTAGCTCTGAATTGATGCTAATTCCTAGAGGGGACTAACATCACTGTTAGTCCACACGTCAACTATGTAGTTACTTTCCCCTTCTTGAATGTGTAATTGAAGTAGACATACTTGGAAGCTGATAGAATCCCCACACTGGTTTGCTTATCTAAGAAATGAGAGCCATTATTAGGAAGAAATAAGTGGTAACTCCTGGAGAATTTGTATCCTTCCAAGATAGAAGCAACACTGTATGACTGGGAGGAGTTGCCAGGATTGATGCCACCATGATGTCCTAAAAGAAGCAGAAGTAGTGTCATACTTATCATACTCCCATTTAATTCACCAGTTTGACCAGAACAGAATGGATCTAGTAGAATGACTCTGGACTATTAAAAACGTAATCAGGAGGTGATTCCAATTGCAACTGCTGTCTCAAATGTAATAATTTTACTGGAACAAATCAACACAGCACTTGGCACTTGGTATACAGCTATTGATTTGGTTATTACAATTTTCTCTATATCTATTTGTAAAATCAACAGAATAGTTGGCTTTTACCTGTTAAGGCCAACAGTATACTTTCAGGGGCACATCAATCCTCCTTAACATAGGCCACAGAAATGTGTTTTATCTTGACATTCCATAAAACATCATACTGGTTCATTACATTGACAACATTATACTATTTGGATCGATAAGCAGAATGTAGCAAGTATTTTAGATGTCTTAATAAAATATATTTTAGGTAGAGAAAAAGAAATAATAAGCATGAGCATGAGGTAACAACTCTAATGTGATCACTTCAAACAAAGGATATGTTCTAGGATGGTACAAACTATACAAAGAAGAAACCACAGAGCTACTGAGTAATGAATCCAAATATCTGGTGTGGGTTAGAAATGATTAGGATTGGTGGGGAGAAAGGGTGAAGTTATTGCTGCAGGGATTAATCATACCAATTATATGGTCATGGAAGGAAAGTGTTATTAGCTAATTATGTCTCCTTAAATTTCTTATGTTGAAGTCCCAGCCTCTGGTACCTCCGAGTGTGTTAGTATTTAGAGATGAGCCTTTAAATAGGTGATTAAGTTATAATGAAGCCATTAGGGTGGGACCCTAATCCAACCTGACTGGTGTCCTTATAAGAAGAGAGAAAAAGATCATGTAAGGACATAGTAAGAAGGCAGTCATCTGCAAGGCAGAGAGGCCTCTGGAGAAACCAAATCTGCTGACATCTTGAACATCCAGCCTCCAGACTAAGAGAAAATAAATTTCTGTTATTTAAGCCACCCAATCTGTGGTATTTTGTTATGCCAGTCCTAGCAAACTAATACAGAGGACAGTCACCCAGCCCTAGAAAATATTTACAAACCATATATTCTATAAGGGACTAACATCCAAAATGCATAAGAAACTCATACAATTTAATAGCAAATAAATAATAACCCTATTTAAAAATAAGCAAAAGACCGGAATTGATATTTTTCCAAAGAAGATATACAACTGGCCAGATATATGAAAAGTGCTCAACATCATTAATCATCAGGGAAATACAAACCAAAACTACAATGACATATGACCTCAGACTTGTTAGAATGACTATTAGAAACAAGTAAAATAATAACAAAAACTGCCAAGGAGGTGGAGAAAAGGGAAACATTGTATGCTGTTAATGGGCTTGTAAATTAGTATAGCCATTATGAAAAACAGTGTGAGGTTTCTCAAAAAGTTAAAAATAGAACAATTCATATTATTCAGCAAACCTGCTACTGGGCACATTTCTAAAACAACTTCTCATGTTTTACATATGCAATTAATTTGAATTATCTTTTTTTTTTCTGTTTTTGAGTCGGAGTCTCACTAGTCGCCGAAGCTGGAGTGCAGTGGCATACTCACGGCCACCCAATACTGACCTGCTGGTCTCTGGTGATCCATCCACCTCAGTCTTCCAAGTAGCTGGAACTACAGGCGTGCACTACCAT
>NW_007246506.1:757126-761211 GCF_000164805.1 Carlito syrichta
ACTCCAACTCAAAAAAAAAAAAAAAAAGAAAGAAAGAAATAATAGTCTACTGTCTGCTTGTTGAAGAAGTTGTATTTTTCCTATTGTAACTAGCATATGAGTCTGTATGTCTCCTACAGCTGATGATAGCCATTTTAACAGATATGAGGTGGTATTTCATTAGATATCTACACTCTCATTTTCATTGCACAATAGCCAAGATATGGAGAATCAACCTAAGTGTCCATGAACAGATGAATAAATAAATAAAATGTGGTATATATAAGCAATGGAATACTATCCAGCCTTAAAAAAAAAAAAAAGGAAATCCTGTGATGTGTGACAACATCGATGAAAATGAAAGAAATTATGCTAAGGAAATAAACCAGACTCAGGAAGGCAAATACTGCATCATCTCAGTCATATTCATATGTGGAATCTAAAGACGTCAAACTCATAGAAACAGAGTAGAATGGTAGTTGCCAGGGACTGGGGAAATGGAGGAAATGGGGGGATTTGGGTCAAAGCGTACAAACCTTCAGTTATAAGATAAATAAGTTCTGGGGATCTAACATACAGTATGGTGACTATAGTTAATACTGTATTGTGTACTGGAAATTTGTTAAGTGGGTAGATCTTAAATGTTCTCACAACACACAAAATAATGGTAATTATATAAGGTGATGGATATGTTAATAAGCTTAATTGTGCTAATCACTTCATAATGTATATGGATATCAAACCTCATGTTGTACATCTTAAATATATACAATCTTTATTTGTCAATGATACTTCAGTAAAGCTGGAGAGAAAAAGATAGATGAATAGATAGACAGAACACACCGATTTCCCCATAACTTTCAGAGCTAACCTAGGTACCTGAGACATAATCTCTTGATTTGGGGAAAGTAGGAGAAATTTCATTCTCCCTTTGGATCACAGCAGTTAGGTCTGTCATTAGGGAAACAAATGGCTATAGATAACAGATCTAATCCTTATGCTATGGGAACATGTATCTAGAAAAAGTGAAGACAAATATTCTCTAGAGTATGTTTTTGTTTGTTTGTTTGTTTGGTTGTTTTTTGTGGCTCAAGAGGCTAGAGCTTTCCATAGAAACCATGAAAAATACAGTGAAGTTTTATTTTCCTGTATTTAGAAATTACATGAGGGTAGAGCCCACATCGTAAAGATTTAAGTCCGATCTTGAACTCGCCTTCATTTATAGTTTAATAGTTTTATCTTTTGTGACTTTAGGAAAGTTACATAATATCTCTAAGCTTCCCTTTCCCAAGATACTATACTGAGATAGTAACAGCGATTTCCAACATTGCTGTTGGATTTCAAGAAGTAATGACATGTTAGGAAAGCATTTCCCAGATACCTTCCATTTTAATTGGGAGAGGGAAAGATGGGTGTGATTGAGAGGTTAGTAAGGTAGAGAGCCCAATGAAAGTATACTGTGAAGATGATCCAAGAAGAGCCTTTCCTACCAGGGTTATAGATATCTGTCCTTTTTTCTTCCCACTTAAATATATTTTTGCAGTGAGGATTATGTTAAAGTGAGTCCTCAATGTAATCTTGAATAGGAACGATCTCAAAGGAGTGCCTGGGCTGAGGTTTTTGAAAAGCATAAGTTCTAGCCCCATGCTTCTGGTGTTAAGAGAGTCTACATATATACAAGAGCCTTAGTTATATTTGGTAGCAATAGAAAAATTTATCTCTTCCCCTGTCAACTGATACGATACTCTATGTCTGTCTGAGATTTTCAAATGCCTAAATATAAACATATCTAAGGTGGAAAATCGGGAGGAGATAGGAGAAAAGTTCAAAGTTGTAACAACTTGGGATACAGTATGATTGCATGATACTGTAAATGAGAGAGTGTTCAGTTCTTTTCTCTCTTTTACCAATAGAGAAACTCAACCTGCCAAGAGCCCCCAAGCATTCCTACACATTATTTCTTGGCATGCTAAGAATGTGAGGCTCTGACCACAATTTTTTGGATCATTTCTCAGGGTTGTGCTTACAGCAAGGAGCAACCTTGAGCAACCAAGTAATGTCTTCCCCCAAATAAAAGGTAGACATTATTATACACTACAAAACAGCAAATTCCCTGAGATCAACATTCTTTGGCTCATATAAACAGAGAATAGAACAAATCCACTGTGTATATGGCAACCACCTGGACCCTTCCTCTTAGACCCTGTAAGATTTGAGGTACACAAGAAAAATTGGTCAACATCAATCAGCATTATGAGCAGCTGCTTTTGACATCTTCTTTTGTCTCTAATCCAGGTGTTGTGTTTTCTGCTGGCATCCATGAAACAGTAACCGGTTTGAGGCCCTTTACAGATCCTAAAACTGCCTACTTTCCTAAAAGAATCTTGACCTTGCTGGCATAATCTTTACCTCTCTGTGCCTTTCCTCCCATGAAAGAAAGCTAGGAGAGAGGATAAGTCAACTAGCATAATAAACTTCTGAGAGAGACATAAAAAGGTAAGGGAAAGAGATCTGAAGGGGGAATGTCTTTTCTTCATAATCCTTCTCACTGTTTTAAATTATGTATTGACTTACTTTATGTCTGTCTTTCCCAGAAGAATGCAAGCTCCTGAAAGTCTGGGATCTTCTGATTCACCACTGGACTTGAATGAGTAAAATAGTGTCTAGCAATGTTGAGGCTTAATAAATACGTTTTGAATGATCTAACAATAACCTAGTCCTCTAGCCACCAACCAGTTGGGGAGGGTTGGTAGTGCTCATTATGGGTTGGAGGATGCCTCCACTTCTCTTCTGTTTTCTCAGTGTTGCATAAGTACATCTAATTGACAGACCTAATTTACATCCATACCTCCAGGTACAAAAAAATCTAGGAAAAGTTTCAAGCTTCCAGTCTCTGTGGTATGAAAGCCACCAAAACAGGAAAGTAGAATGGACATTGAGTGAGCCAGCTTGCAGTACTTACCACAGGCAGTATTTGTAAAAATACAAATATTTCTACAGAGATAATGGGATAAAATGTTTACAGCTATCTCTATCCAGGAAAACCTATAACATATAATATAAGATTACTTATTTGAACTCTAAACTCCTGACATTAAAATCTATATGGCTATGATTTAGCCTGGAGAAAAATATCCTCTATGCACATGGTAATTAAAGTCCAATAGCATATCTAAATGTGCTCTTATAAGAGTGAGAAAATTATTTGTGATGTAGGATCATCACTTTCATTTTCCTGTAGCCCTTTGTTTGCTGTCACTATAGTTGGCATAATTTGGTGAAGAAGAGGATTATTTCCAGCAGGCCTTAGGCCTGTGTATGGATTCTCCTTAGCTCTGGTTTCTTGTATGCCACACAATACCCTAGTAGGAAAGGTTTAACAATTTAGTACTCTAAAGCTTCAAAGATACTTAGCACATCCAAACATTTTACATGGAGACCCCAGAGAGGCAAAAATATTGCCAAGGTCTCAGGGAGACTGAACTAGAAGCCCAGTCCTCTGGTCCCCTGTCCAAAGTTTTTTCATCACGATAAAACCAAGCCCTGCTCCCTAAATACAGAGAGAGAGAATACCTATATGTAAAGTGTGAAGCAAAGCAAGGAAGCACTAACCATCAACGTTTGGTTTGTGGTGGAGGAAGGGATCTGTGACGAGGAAAAGGAACTTGGAGACTTCAAGAGTAATGGCAAACTGGGTGTGATGGTGCATGCCTATAGTCCCAGCTGCTCAAGAGGCTGAGGCAAAAGGATCACTTGAGTCCAGGTGTTTGATTCCAGCCTGAGCAACATAATGAGATACCCATCTCTTAAAAATATATAAATAGCCGGGCTCGGTGGCTCAGCCTGTAATCCCGCGCCTTTGGGAGGCTGAGGTGAGTGGATTGCCTGAGCCCGCGGGTTCGAGACCTGCCTGGGCAGCGAGACCTCATCTCTACAATAAATCAAAAAATTACCCGGGCGTGGTAGCGCGCACCTGTAGTTCTAGCTACTTGGAAGGCTGAGACGGAAGGATTGCCAGAACCCAGCAGGTCGAGGCCGCGGTGGCCAGGAGCGGCCACTGCACTCCAGCCTGGGCGACGGAGTGAGACTCCAACTCAAAAAAAAAA
>NW_007246506.1:761231-765276 GCF_000164805.1 Carlito syrichta
AAATATTTATATAAATATTTTTTTTTTGAGTTGGAGTCTCACTCCGTCGCCCAGGCTGGATGGAGTGCATTGGCATGCATGCTCACAGTCACCCCAGCTCTGACCTGCTGGGCTGCCATGATCCTTCTGCCTTGGCCTTCCAAGTAGCCAGAACTACAGATACGCGCTACCACACCTGGCTATTTTTTATTTTTACTGTAGAGACGAGATCTCACCCGGCTATTTTTTATTTTTACTGTAGAGACGAGATCTCGCCAAGTTGCCTGGGCTGGTCTCGAACTCGTGAACTCAGGCAATCCACTGGCCTCGGCCTCCCAAAGTGCTTGGTTTACAGGCTGAGCCACTGAGCCCAGCCTAAATAATTTTTAAAAGAATGATAATGATGTTCCAGGAAACTGACAATTTGAGGCTTAAGCTTTTTTTCCTTAATTTTTGAAACCCATTGTATTTGACATTTAAGTCTTTAGTAAATACTTAGCTTTAGTATTCAATAGATGACAGAGCAAAGCTAAGTGCTTGACTTTTCCTTTTACTCTAACAAGAACAGTCTAATAAATAAAAGCACTATTATTATACCCATTGTGTTGGGGGAGAAAACTGAGGAACAGCCTTTACTAGATCGTGCAAATCCACACAATTCAGTAGCAGAGCTGGTATTTGATCCATCTGGTTCCACCTTCTGCTCTACTAGCCACAAGAAACTTAGTGGGTGAATCAATTATAAACCTTTCCTTTTACTATTATTTTATAAAATAAGTATTGAAAACTTAATAATTACACACATATACACGTCCATGTAATTATGTTTACATCTAAGTTAAAAATATGTGCACAGATATCAAAGGCCATGTTATAAAACATTATAAGTTAGAATAATGACTATGTGGGTGCTTTCTCCCTCTCTTCTCTGTTTTCCGAATTCGTTATAAAGTGGCCATACTAAATTTACAGTGGAAAAATGTATTCTAAAATAAGCTTGCTTATGGGTATTGCTTTAAATTCTAGTTTTAATTCCCATTTACTTGAAACATAAAATTTCATTTTTTTCCTTTTCTTTCCTACAGCTTTGAATAATCTTTGAAAAAACTCTTCTGCTCAATGAGTGACTTCATTACTAAATTGATGGCACCAGATCATTCTAGCTATGCAAATCACAAACGCACAGCCAGCTTGGAAAAAAGGCAGATAAAAGATTACATTAAAAATTAAAGCAACGTGTGGAGATGTGGAGATAATGTGCTTACAATTATTTCTACATATTTAATATTTATGCAATTACAAAGCCAGTCGTGATAAATACAGTATCTTGAGTCATGTTCCTTTTGCCCTCTGATATTTTTGACCTTGAACTGAGACTGCCAAATAGTATATAAAAAATGGCTGTGGTAGAAGCATTTCCTTTAGCCTGTAAATGATAAATGCTTATTTCTTGGAAAGTGATCTCATTAATTCCTAGCTTTTGTTTATTTTCAATGCCTTTTATATATTTTTTTTTTTTAACTCTGGCATATTCTGATCACCCTTGAAAGTGCTTGGCTTTCAGTCTTCCACAGTTTGGTTGTATTGTTTTCTGGTGCTGCTGCTGTGATGTGTTTTCTGTCAGAGGAAATTTACAGGCACATTAGCCTACTTGACAGACACAATGAGCCACAAGGCTCTCCTAAGGAGAAACTTCCACATGCTGTGGGGAGGTTTTCTGTCTCTCCCTCTCATGCTTCCTCTTTAACCTTAATACACTACCATGATTCAGATGCAAACCCCAAATAATCTTGCTTATGGGTATTGCTTTAAATTCTAGTTTTAATTCTCTGGTTCCTGAGAAGAACATTACACTGGTTCCCAAGAAGAGCATTACACTGGTTCTATAGTAATTAATACATATTCCTGCAACTATCTGACTATAGCACTTTATAGACAGAGCCAACGTCTTCACTTTCAGCCACTTACATCAAGTAAGGAATGGGTGGGGAATCTTTTTTTTAATTTTCCCTATGGTAAGTCACTGACACAAAGTGGGGAAAATATAAATAAAAAACAATATAGGCTCATAACTATAATCCCAGCATTTTGGGGGGCCGAGGCAGGAGGAGTTTGAGACCAGCTTGGGCAACATAGCAAGATCTCATCTCCACCAAAAAAAAAAAAAAATTAGCCAACTGTTGTGGCACACACCTGTAGTCCCAGTTACTTGGGCTGAAGAGGAAGCATTGCCTGAGCTCCAGAGGTTGAGCCTGAGGTGAGCCGTGATCATGCCATTGCACTCCAGCCTGGGCTACAGAGTGAGACTCCAACTCAAAAAAAAAAAAACAAAAACAAAAAGGCAGTATAATGAACTTTTATGGAGGACATTTAGAGAGAAAATTCTAAAATGCTTAATTTACTTTTCTCAGTGTGTCATTGAAAAATGGTCAACAAGAATCAATAAAATTTATTTAAAATTCAAAAACAAAAAAATGAAACACAACTGAAAATGTAAACTGTTTTCTTGGCAGACTCCAAACAAATTAGACTATTTCTCCAAAGTCATTGGGAAACCAAAGACCTGTGCATTTTCAGTTTCATATATATTATTCTTCCCCTTGGGGAGCAAGTTTGCTAAGACAAAGCAATTCCGGTAATTCATACACTGACTTGATGCTAAGCTATCGCTTCAATTTAAAATCTTCCAGCCCTTTTCAGTAATTTTGAGGAGTGATTTTTGTTTTGAGAGCATTCCCTTTGTCCTTCTTATGTTAGAACTATTTAGTATGTAAGTAACTTAGAGAAGTTATTTAGAATAGTCTAAAATCACATGTAAGTTTCTGTCTTGATTCTCAGCCAAGAAGCAGAGACATTTACTAAGCCAATCCATAATATTGGGTGGAGCTACTCTATTTGTTGAATGAATAAATAAATAAATGAAACTTGTATCATCTGGAAACTAGGAAGGAGTGATTTTCCAGTGGACTCACTCTTTTGAGAATTAAGTAAGAACATTCTTGGTTTGGTCCTGGTGTCCTTTTTCTCTTTCATGGACTGTGCTCTCCAAATGGTTTCATAGAAGCCAACCAACTGCAGCTGTGTTCTCACCTATGACCCCTGTTCCTTCTATCCTTCAGAGTTCAAACAAGACTCTTGTTTAGCTCTGGCAGTCTGGTGGTCCTTAGAGAGACTGACTCATTCTTCAGGTTCCCCAGAGGTCTCTGAACAAGAAAGCAGACCACAGATTTATATCTTTAGAGTGGTTCTTCCTTAATCTGGTTTTCTACAACAACAGGGAATCTCGTTTCTTTCACTCCTCCATACAGATTGTGAGGGTAAAGTTAAGGGTCGAGTTTTCCAGGCCATCAAGAGGACTAGAACTCTTTCTAGCTAGTCCAAAGCATTGGTAGCAAGCCCCATGGACCCTATTCACATTGGAAAACACAGAAAGCCTGAAGGACAAGATTCTTTCTGAAGCAGGAGGTCAGTTTAGATAACATCTCAAGGTGTCTTTAAACTTATTTTTTGTTTTTGTTTTTCAACTCACAGGGTCATAAAACAATAGCTAAAAATTTTATAAACTATATACATTTATGCCTATGTCTAAGCAAGTGGGAGATTTTTCTCTAATTTTAACACTGAATTATTTTTGTGATTTTGTTTTTATTTTTAAAAATTTATTCTATTACCTAAGGCAATCTACAAATTCAATGCAATACCCATCAAATTACCAGCAACATTCTTCTCAGACCTGGAAAAAACAACACAGGAATTCATATGGAAACACAAACATCCAAGAATAGCCAGAACAATCCTCAGCAAAAAAAAACAAAGCAGGTGGTATCACATTATCAGACTTCAAACTTTACTATAAAGCTACAATCATCAAAACAGCTTGGTACTGGTACAGGAACAGGCATATAGATCAATGGGATATAATTGAGATTCCAGAAGCAAAACCTCAATTTCTCAACCAACTCATCTTCGACAAAGCCCCCACCACATACCACTGGGGAGAGGAGAACCTATTCCCAGTAAATGGTGCTGGGAAAACTGGCTGACTACATGCAGAAGATGAAACAGG
>NW_007246506.1:766310-797387 GCF_000164805.1 Carlito syrichta
TTCTCACTCGTATAATGGACCTTGAACATCCAATGTAATACTATAAGAAAATGACTGATGATACTGGGAAACTATGGGGTGGGGGAGGGGGATGGGATTAACAGTCGTAAATATCTATCTGGGGATGGGGAAACCTCTTATCAATAGGGTACCTGAATGAAACGTAATTGTACACCTAACCCTTAACTGTGCCCCACAAAATCACAATAAAAAATATTGATTAAATAAAAAAAAATTATTCTAGATTCAGGGGGATACACATGCATATTTGTCACATGGATATATTGTGTAGTGGTGGGGATTGAGTCTCAGGTGGCCCATTCCCCAGATAGTGAGCATTGTACCTCACAGGTAGTTCCTGAACCCTAATCCCCCTTCCCCTTCCGCTCTGTTGGTGTCCCCAGTGTCTATTGTTTCCATCTTTGTGACTGTTTAGCTCCCCCATGTGAAAACATGCAGTGTTTGGTTTTCTGTTTCTGAATCAGTTTACTTAGGATGATGATCTCCAGCTCCATCCATGTTGCTACGAAAGAAGTGATTTTATTCTTTTCTTTATGGCTATGTAGCATTTTATGGTGCATATTTGCCACATTTTCATTATCTATTGATCAATTGGTGAGCAGCAATTCCATTACTAGGTATTTACACTAAGGAACAGAGGTCATTATATTAAAAAGACACCTGCACCTGCATGTTCAACACTGAATTATTTTAACCAGTAATTATCAAATGCCTAATTATGTGCCAGGTACGCCCTGTTTTACATGTTGAAAATACTGCATAGTTGCATAGTGTGCACTTTAAACCTTCAGTGTGCAAACGGCATCTAAACACTGAGAATTCTTGGGATGATCTGATGAACCCCATTCACATTTTCTGTACACACTCAAACTTCAAACTGTACTGAGGTGAGCACTTCAAATCATGAATTTTACCTGCCTCGTGGCTCCTCCTGGACAAATCCAAAGACAATCCTAGCCTGTTGCATTCATTTTCATTGGACTGACAGTCTCCAGGAGTAGGACTTTTTTATCCCTAGGACTTTTTTCTTTCAGTATCAAGAACTCTTCACTGAAACTCAGTACTCAGGTAGACGAAGTGCCAAAAAGGAACCTAAAACACGGAAACATTTGCCAGTCTGGATGTCTGCACTCATAGCTATCTGGGGAGCTACTACGAGATGGATAGAGAGGGAGAATTACTCACCTGGAAGCCTTGCTGTCAAGAGAAAAATCCAAACCCAGGAGCTTTTCTCCTAAGAAGCCCTATGACATTTTATTCTTTAAATAAATCTTTTCTTCCTCTCTTTAGGTGAGAGATTGACATTTTAAGATCAATCATGCCTCTGCTTTGCAGGGTTGGTAGAATCAGAACAGGATAAATGGAAATTAAGCAAAATTTCCATTTTTTGAATAAAAATGCTCAAAATAGCTATATTCTAAGTCAGTATTTAAAAGGGGTTGCTCTTCCTCCAGTGGTCATTCTCACTACTATGGTTATCTCAAGACCTTTTGATGTCAAAATTTCACTATTTTCTCCCAAAAGAGCCATTCTGAATATACACCTGCTGTTTGGATAGCAACAGAAAGTCAAGGAATCTCATGCCATGTTTTTTCTGTCATAGCCAAGGATGTTTTAGCCCTTTTGATACAGTCACAGGTTATCAGCTTTTGCAGCCCCTTTTTGTCGTGCAATATATTTCAGTGTTTTTAGTGTAGTATACAGCTAAATTATTTCTTCCTATTTATGTTATTCAGTAGCTCCTCTTCTTGTTCATAATGGCCTTGTTAGCAATTGGCTAGCCTTTCCAAAAACTGGACTTGTTTGGTGCTTTAGCTCATTTGAAATCATTTTTTTAAATATTAAGGATCTCAGGTCATTCAGTCAGCCAACAGATATTCACTGTGAGCCTACTATGTGCCAGGCATTGGACTAGGAGCTGGATACAATAGGATTCCAAGGAGTGTGCTGTAGTGAGGCATACTGGATGAGAGCCAGGAGGAGCCATTCTAGGATCCTCCTTAGCTCGGACAAGTATGTGGCCTGAGAAAGGCCATCATCAACTTCTGGGACTCCAGTTGATGCAAAATAAGGGGTGAGGAGAGCTTCCTTCAGTCTCTAATATCCTGTGATTGCTGCTGGTTTAGTGAACTCCCTGCACTGGAACCCCAGTGGCTGTGCAAAGGTGAATGCTTTCATAAGCCCTCCTAAAGGGTCTTAATTCTAACCCAAGGGCAGTTTTAGTGCTAAGGATTATGCTTTTCAAAGACCCAAGAAGACATTTATATGTTTTTCACTCTGTTGTATATTTGCATATTTTCCTCCCAAATGCTTGTCCTACCTAACATATGCTCGGTTGTATGGGAAGTAATCTCTAAAGTTAGAGGGTCAATTAGAATTCCATGCACTGTGGTCTAATCTCCCCAGGATAATAATAAATCAGAGTTACAAAAACAAGCAGTAAGTCCAGATAATACTAGATCTACAAAAGTGACAATTCATCAGGGCACATTAAAAATCCCTAATTCTGTGGCATTTCAGTATTTCTAACAGTTTTCAAAGCATCTGTTACTCACTACTATTGCTATTTATTCATTCGTGAGTATTAACAGTAAAATGAATGCTTTTTCTTTTGTACAATATTGTATTGCTTCTTATTTTCAAGCCCTAGATATTCTTCTAATATTATGTGAAAATTACTTCTATATTCTCACTCTACAGATGTATTTTATAAAATGCTGTCTTAAATGTATCTAAACTTGCAAAATATGCAATAGTTTGGTATTGGGACTAGACAGTATGATTCCCCAATTTCTGACATAAAAAAAGGGAAGAGAAAACCACATATTGCTTTTTAGGTCTCATCTTCCTGCATTTCTGTTTAGTTCATTTCAATTTCTTATATCAAAAGAGTATAGTAACTTACCATATACCATTGATCAGAGAAGAACAGTTTCTTGTTTCCATTTCTAAAAACAGACCCCATCATACATTTAAAAAAGATGAAGAACAGGTAGTAAGGTATGAGTTATATTGAGTAGCTCTATTTCCCTGACTTCCTAATAACATTTCATGATTTTCTCTTCTTTCTTTCCTCCCTCTCACTATAAATATCAGAGCTGATGACTGACTTTTACTGCTGCCTTCCATGCAAACTCCTCAGGCTTGCAAATCAGCTACTGATTCTGAGAACCATCTCCCAGCCTCCCTCCCTCACTCACACAGTTTTCTGATGGGGTTTTAGGGCAACAAAGGATACACACATTGTATTTGAATAGTAAAACTTGAAGGTCACATTTTGGACTCCTTGCTTCAGCCCATCTAAGCCCCCTAGGTGCTTGGTACAAGATGGCTGTGCCCTAAACATTGTGCCTTTTGAAGAAGATGGAAAAAGGGCAGCCTAGACAGGTGCCACAAGTAGGAAAAGGGAATAGAAATATTTACAGCAAAACCTTCCTGCAGGCAGGAATTCTGCTACCTACTTCAAACACAGTCGCTCTTTAACTATAATATTGCAAGGTACTCCATCTTAGCAAAATGAGTTACCTTTCCTAATAATGGTCCAGTTTAACATCCTATTACACCTATCTTTGACACTCTCGTAGCACTGTATATGCATGTTCACCTTCATTCTGCCTGACCAAAAATTATGAAGCTCATTTGCTGGGTATATTGGTATGTATGCTTATATCCAAATACCATGTTGATGGAGAGATATGGAAGAATGAAATAATTAAAGATTGAGATTAGCATTTTTGCGAACATGCTGTGTGCTAGGCACTGTACCAAGTGCATTATTACACACAAATGCACACACTTATTTAACACAATTATTTGAAGTACAAACTGTTATCAGCTCCATTTTATAGATGAGAAAACTGAGACACAAGGATGTTAAGTGACTTGCCCAAGGTCACATGCAAAAAGGTGTAGAGCAGGCATGCTAACCCATGCGCTGCACTTTGTTGCCTAAACCAAAAGGCTCTGCATCATCCAACATGTGAAACAATGTATGTATCAGTTCCAAATGTTAACTAGACTTGCCTATTGCTGCCATACTTCTTGTTTGTTTGTTTGTCTGTTTGTTTTTCGGTAAGTCTATTCTTCTGAGAAAGTGAAGATTTCTAGAGGTATGGCTCCTGAAAACAAATATTTAAACCTCAGGCTCTTGGACTGTGCTGGCTGCTATGACAGCCACTAGCCACATGTGGCTATTTATATTACATAAAATTAAGATAACGCTTCAGTGGTACTAGCCACACTCCAAGTGTTCAAGAGCACAACTATGGGACGTTTCACATAATAGCATTGTTGCTCCAGGAGACAGATAACTGAGTAGATAGAACAAAGCAAATAATCCTTGATCTCCTCAGAAAAGGATCTGGCATATTTTTCCAAGGAAAGACATTATTGAGTGCTTGCTCTAGACCAGGCATGGTGCTAGATGCTGGGGGTAATGATCTGCAAGGATCAATGAGAAAGACATGATCTCCACCCCTTCTGGAGTTCAGTCTGCCAAGTCAGTCTCCAGTGAGAACCCTCCTGTGACAAGGGAGGATCAAAAGGTAGGAGTCATAAAATTCTAGAAGATGGGACATCTAACTGTGACTTTGGGGCAGGGGTCAGGCAAGGTTTTCTGGAGAGGGAGAAGTATAAACTAAAGTCTTGATTGTGTGAAGCCTCGTTAAGAAATACAAGAAGAAAATGCTCCTGAACGAAGGAACAGCCCATGTGAAGACTCAGAAGGATGAAAGAACAGGTCAGGCTTTGAAGGAATTTAAAGAAGTCAGTAAAATTGCTTTCTCCATCCATTCTGTCTCTTAGAATTGAAGCTTGATTTTTTTTTTAACATGCTATCCAAGTTGCTCAGCACAGAAGGGAAGGCAGTAGGGAAGAAAAAAGCAGAGGATCATCTGGAAGGAGAATGTGGCTAATAACTACCCCCACTCCCACCATTCCACGTGCTCCAGTATGAACATTGTGTATAGACAATAGTCTTGGATTGATAATAACAATACAGCAGCCACCTCATATAAAGGGCATGTGCCAGACATCCTGCTGGGTAGTTTACTAGTGTTATTTCACTCAGTCCTCACCACAAGTCTTGCTATTTCCCTATATTCACATTTACATAATTGGAAATTGCTAGAGCAACCCATAAGATGGAACAACCTGAACTAATGAGCTCTGTGTCTATCTGCTTAAACACCAGGTTATACAGGCTCCCCAGTTATTGCTACTCCTGTACCCCTGGCTAGTACTGCCTAAATGACCAACTAGAGGGATGTTTTAACTGACCTAAAGACAAGGAAGTTAAGTCAAAGAGAGGAACTAAGTGCTACAGAGAAATTAGTTTGCACCAGGTAAGTGTAATCCATAAAAAAAGCAAACAACACTTCTTTCAGAAGCCACCTGAATAATGATCAAACCTTTACCAATACTGATTAACTCCAATGGAAGAATTATGTTTTTAGCCCTAGAACTTTCCAGAAGATTAGGAAAATAGGAACATTTGTACTTGTCATCTTATCTAGTAATGATCAAACTGACTCAAAATGTTTATGACCTGTGTGAGATAGTTTAAGCCAACTTTCTTCACAAACTTTTCTCTAAGATTGCCTCAATCTGTTGAAAACTGTTTTATGACTCAACCCAGCTAAAGTTTCAGTGGCGCATATCTTCGGATAAAATACTTCATTCACATCAAGCAGTAATTAAATGTGCAGGGCATGAAATAAGCAGCAAGTTTGGCTTCAGAGCCATCTTGCAATCTGCAAGCGATCCAAGACAGACCATATGCCTTTAAATCTAGATGACTGCATACGTATCCAAGAGAAACCTAACTGCCACTTCTACATAGTAAGAGTCATCGAAAGATGAAAAAGACAGATTTATGTAGCTTGTCTGACAAATGTATATTAATATATATGTTCACTGAGACTGGGTAAACTGCCCTTAACTTTCCTTTTTTGGGTTCTTGATTTGGTTCTACCAGAGAAAACATTCAAACTGACAACTCAAACCAAGTAGTTCATTGCGATGGTCTGTGGTAGAGTTTTTGTCTGTCTAGGAAGGGTTGCCATTCTCTTTAGGCTCCTTGAAGAAATTACTCCCTTGCTCCACACTTGTATAAAAATCATGTGCCAAACATTATTCTGGGCAGTTTACTAGTGTTATTTCACTCAAATTATCACCACAAGCCTCACTGTTTCCCTGCGTCCACATTTACATAATTGGAAATTGCTAGAGCAACCCATGAGATGGAGCAACCTGACTTACAAGCTCTGTATTATGTGCTTAAACGCCACGTCATTTAAGCTCTCCAGTTATTGCTACTTCCTTACTCCTGGCTAGTGCAACCTATGTCAGCCATCTAGAGGTTTGGTTTAACTGACATGAAGACACTGTGCCTCACACCTCAAACTCACTAGCCAAGCTCTAGCAAGAGAGGTTGGTTCCATTGTGAACATGTGATGTAGCAAGGCCAATCAGAGTCTTCGTTGGGATTGCTCTACAGGTGTGGGTAGGAAAAGTCTTCAATAGATGGGCTTACTAAGCTGAGAGAATGTGGGAGTGGGGTGGCTGGTGGTTGTCATGCCACCAAATGGAGAGAGTCTATGTGAGAACAAAGTCCAGCAAAGAAAAGCAGAACCGAGAGACAGAGAGAAATTAGAGTGCTGAGTGCATTGTCTAGGCCCCTGAATTCTGCCATGTGTGATGTCACCTCATGAGCACTGACTGAGTTAAACTGTCTGGCAACACAGGTGCTCAGTAAATGTTCCATCTCTTTCCATCCTTCTTTGACTTTGGCAGCTGCCAGACGAGGATTAAAGACATCTTTGGCAGCCACCACTTCTGTTTCTGGCCTCCAGAGGAAAGCCAATAAGACAGAATGGAAAATGATGAGCACAAAATCACACCCCAAAGCAATAGAAGCTCTCCCTGCATCTCACCAATGTCCCTCTGGGAACAGCCATTCTTTGCTCAGTGCACCCTCACATCTCAGACAGCAGCCCAGCCACAACCAAGCTGGTACCAAAAAATGACACTATTTCCTGAAGGAGGAAGGAAATGAATTGGTTAAACCCTAAAGTGGAGCCTACTGCAGGAAGCAGACGCATAAGCACTTCAACAGACGTGCAGTTTTGTAAGGGCCAATTGCATGAAGGCACCAGTCTGTTTGTCTGGCTATTTGCCAGTAGTATCAGCCTAGAGAGCAGGCAATTCAGTGTTAAAAATATAGAATTTATCAACTTGACACAGTGTTTAACCTCTGAAAACAAGATAGTGTGATGGTAATTAGTGCTAGATATTAATGGGGATTTAAAATTCAGTTATGATGGGGCAAGTAAAACTACCACTACTGAGTGTGTCAGCAGAATATGCATCTTCTCACCCCTGCACGGGTGTGCAGATAAACCATTTGCTTGCATGATAAATACTGGTGGTTAATGATCAAATTGGGTTGTTTACATGGTACAATCTGTGTGGTACAAAAATCTTAAAGGTAATTTCTGAGACCTTATGTTTGTGATATTTTCAGACTCAATAAGCAATGTCATAAAAATCGTAGAATTTAGAATTTGAAGCATCTTCCAGATGAAAGAAACCAGAGCTCAAAGAGGATTAATGAGTTGGTAAATGGAATGCAGGGAACCCTAGTTACATCTTCTTGATTTCAGTTGGACATCTCTTCATCATACACCATCTCATAAACAATAGCACAGAGTACTGGAGTTGGAAAAGAGCCTCTAAAGCAGCTAGCCTAACCAGGTAAGGAAGTGGGGCCCAGCGAAGTAAGGTTCTCGCCAAATGTCAGAAGGGAATTCGGCTAAAATTTATTGGCTCCTATACCAGTGCTCACTCCTTATTGCCACAGATAAACTTGCTTTACCTAACTGAGTTGTAACCACAGTCATCCCACCACTTAATTTCTGTCAAAGGGTGAACAAACTAACAAACACTCAGTTATCAGGAAAATCCTGGCAATGAATGAAAAATCTGTGAGTTAGAGAGTCTCTGAGCCAAGTAAGTGCATGGTCAAATATAAGTAAACAGTTGAGCTGAAAGACTATAATCTGCCAGGTGTGTTGTAGTATTTTATCTTTTCCCATTGTCACTGAGATCTACAGGCTGCAGCTATTTCTGATACCGAAAACTCACTGAAAGCTTCAGTGAGAAGGCCCCTAAATGACCTAAAGCATCAAGTCCCTTCTCAGTTCTTGGTTCCTAATTTATTCTGATATGGTAGACAGGGTTAAACAGAGTATTTGTGTTGTTGTTGTAATTTAAAGTTCACTGCTTTCTAAATTTCTGTAGGATATGTGTTATACCAGGTAGAGTCTGCATAACTGTAAATGTCTCTCTCTCTCTCTCTCAGGAGTTAAGTCATTCTATCTAAGGAAGAGGGGGAAGGTGAGAAGCAAGCCTCTGAGTTGCCTGTCCGCCTACAGAAGAACATTAACATTGTTAATCAGCATTACAAGCTTTGCTTTGCTTCCCAGGGAAATGGTTAGCAGAAATATAAAATATTTCAGTGCTTCCCAAGCAATGCTGTCCTTGGCGATAGTCAGGAAGGAATGATTTATTTTTTCATTTACACCTTTTTGCAACCTTCTATTTTTGAATGACTGACAATAAGAACCATACTAACACCAAATCAGGTTAAAGAGAATTACCAACTGCTTGCTCTATGCTCAGCGTTGTACTAAACCCTACCAGGGTCTTTGCCCTTGAAGAGTTCACCATCTTTTTTGGAGCAACAATATTAATAACAAAAGCAATATCATGTTGCTATCCTGTCCCTGGGGTATAGTGAAGTCTGGTTGGACTGTTTCCTATCCTGAAAGGCCAGGGAGGAAAAAAAGGCAATTCTGGATAGCATGGACAGCCCCGGGATGGAGTCCCACATGAATTCATGAACAGATTTGCTCCAGTCACTCAGTGACTTCAACCAATTTTTTCCCCTTGCTTGTTTTGTCTCCCTGTGACCAAAACTCTTGAGGTAGCAGTGTGAAGTGTTCCTCTGCCCCCACTCTATTCCTTGGTCCACCTGTGGTCTGTTATGTGGCTTAGAAAGCAGTGTTCCCAAAGTCTCAGAGAAGTGATGTGAAAGAGCCTCTTTATTTCTTACTCATAGCACCATGGCCTTGGACTTGGGGACTGTTGTGAATCTAAATAGATGTTTCCTCTCATCCAGAGTGATTAACCTTTCATCAGACCTGTAGTCTTCATCTCATTCCTGAGAATGAGATGTGATTTTGCTTTTGTTTTTGTTGTCTTCCTTACTTTTTATTTCCTCACCCAGTACCTTGGTCTTTTATGCAAAAAATTTTCCTGAGAGGTCTACCCTATTTGTTCTTCAGCTATATTCTGATTTGTCTGAGTCTTGGGCGAACAAAGCAGAGTCTATAGCCACCACCCTTGAACAAAAAAATCAACCCATAAATCCCTGGTAAAGCAAGGTAGATGTGCCTACTAGCCCTCAGTTCTAAACCACTTAGCTCTGTTCAAGTTACTAGCAAGGACTTTGGAGACAGACCTTAGATGCGGTGTACTTCCAAATAAGTTATTTAACCTCTCAGAGTCTGTCCTTCCTCATCTCTAAAATAGAGACAATAATAATCCTACCTCCTAATGATGTCTGCAGGATTAAATGAAGCAATGTAAGCAAGGTACTAAATATTGTACTTGGCCCATGGGTGAATACACAATGTTGGCTTTTATTTTCATCATTGTCTTTAACCTTGATCTAGATGCTCATTTCAATTCAATTTTACTATATCAAAAAAAAAAAAAAAGGTTAAGAGTGAGTCAGAGGAAGGCCATGAAGTGATCAGTCATTAGTAAAAGAAGGAACACTGAATTTGGTCATGGAAAGGCACAGCCCTATAACAGAGACGCTCTAACAGAACTTTTTAGTTTTCAATCAGTCATGTAGCAATACTGAAAGAGAAAAAAGCAGCAAAGTATCTACTATTCCCCCACCTATAGTGAATCAATAATTATTTTTCTATATTCTTTGTTAATTTTTTGTCTATCTTCACCCATAATTTTGCAGTTACCCTTACAGCAGTTTGGATTCATCCAAAAAACAAGGAGTCCCCTGATAAGATGATTGCCTACTAAGGACCAGGAAATGGGAACACAAAGAAGAAAACATCTTGAAACATTTATAGTCAATCTAAATAAAATATTGTTTTTTGTTTTGTTAGCATATATATTTTTATCACAGGGTAAAGATTTTTTATATACTGTTACAGAATTAGAAGAATCTTTGAGAAAGCACAAGGTAATTTGTATTTCAGGGCTGGTAGTAAAATAAAGAAATGATTAAAGAATGCCTGTATAATAGTTGGACCTATTCTAAGAGGCACAGGATATTCTGTATTAGAAATCATTATACTATGGAAAAGATAAAGACAGAAATCATAATTTTAAAAATGAATGGGTGGCTCATGTAACATGTTTTGAGATCCAGTGCATCATAGGATATCTGTAATAGTGAAGGTTCAGAAATAAATAGGAATAAAGAAACAATAACAAATATGAAAAAAGGACAAGCTAGGCACGATGGCTGATGCCTATAATCCTAACACTTTGGAAGGCCAAGGCAAGAGAATCTCTTGAGGCCAGGAGTTCAAGACCAGCTTTGTCAACAACATGAGACTTTGTCTCTACAAAAATAAATTTAAAAATTAGCTGGAGTCTGGCACAGTGGGTCACATTCATTATCCCAGCACTTTGAAAGGCTGAGGTAGGAGGATTACTTTTGAGGCCAGGAGTTCAAGACTAGTCTGGGCAACATAGCGAGACCTCATCTCTACAAAAAATCAAAAAAGTAGCTGGGTGTGGTGGTGCATACCTGTGGTCCTAGCTACTCAGGAGACTGAGGCAGGAAAATCGCTTGTGCCCAGGAATTCAAGGCTGCAGTGAGCCATGATTGTGCCACTGCATTTCATCCTGGGTGACAGAGTGAGACCCTAACTCAAAAAAAAAAAAAAAATCGCTAGGCATGGTGTAACACCTGTAGTCCCAGCTATTCAGGAGGCTGACGTGGGAGGATCCCTTGAGCCTAGGAGTTTCAGGTTGCAATGAGCTATGACCACACCACTGCACTCCAGCCTGGGTGACAGTGCTAGACCCTATGTCTTATTTTTTTTTAAGTCTATTTATGAAATTGAGTTCATTAAGAAAATGAAAGAAAAGGGGAGTTCAAAAACTTAAAGATAAAATCATTTGTGTTCACTATTAGCTTAATGTTGATAGTTGCCACAAAATAAGAGGTTTCAAAAAGAGAAATCTATTCATTAATAGGTGAGAAAACAATTACAATTGTTTTAAAAATGTGTTAAATGCCCCAACAACAACTACAAAAACTCCATAAAAACTAATGAGATAAGTGGGAAGCATTTTACCCATTTTGTAGGAGGATTTTTCACTTTGAACTGTTTTGCTGCTATTGCATTTCTTATGAAAATCACGTGAACAATGAGGTGATGTACACAGGCTATCTTGAGATCTTACTGATCCATGCTCTTTCTGATAATCATTTATTACCGTCCAAAAGAAATTGTACAGCTGATTATCAAAATAATCAATCTTCCTAAATCTTGGCAAACTCTCACCTAGAAATGAGAGAATACGTATATTTTACTTGCCTTAGTTAACTGATTTCCAGAACACTGCTAGAGAAACAGAATATGAATTATTACTAGGACGGGGGTGGCATGGGTTTCCTCTGGTTAGTTAATATCCATTATTCAATAATAGGATGAACAATTTAATTGATGTCAGTAATTTTTATTAAAACTAATCTCATAAAAAATACCCTTAAACTATCTTAAATGTTCATAAATTGAATGCCAAAAATTATAATTCCAATGCAATGGAATACAAATCAGTTGTTAAAATAACACATACACACAAAAGTATTTAAAATTTTTATGGGAATCACATGAATAATTAAAATATATATATCCCACAGATATGGAAAGATCCTCAAGATAGGTATTAAAAGAAAAAGTTCTAGTTATATAATGGCATGATACGCATAGTCTGATACTCTTAAAAATATTTTTAAATGGTTTTTAGAGAATGGGTCTTGTTTTGTCACCCAGACTGGAGTACAGTGGTGAGCTCATAGCTCATGGAAGCCTCAAACTCCTGGGCTCAAGTGATCCTCCCACGTCAGCCTCCTGGGTAACTAGGACTACAGCTGTGTGCCATCATGTCCGGCTTATTAAAAAAAATTTTTTTTTTCGTAGAGACAAGAGCTCTCTATGTTGCCCAGGTTAGTCTCAAACTCCTGGCCTCAAGCCATCCTCCCACCTCAATCTCCCAAAGTGCTGGGATTATAGATATGAGCCACCATGCCTTGACTTGATATTCTTTTTTTTAAAGGAAAATATGATTTCTTTTTTTTTTTGAGTTGGAGTCTCACTCTGTTGCCCAGACTGGAGTGCAGTGGCCGCTCCCGGCCACCGCAACCTCCACTGCTGGGCACTGGTGATCCTTCCGCCTCAGCCTTCCAGGCGGGTCTCGAACCCGCGGGCTCAGGCAATCCACTCACCTCAGCCTCCCAAAGGCGCGGGATTACAGGCTGAGCCACCGAGCCCGGCTGCTTATTGTTTTTAAACTTAAAGAATATGAAAGTATATAAACTAAAAAACACAAATACATCTCCCACCAGTCTCATTCCTCATGGTTGTCACTGTTTACAATCTCTTATGCATCCTTTAAGAAATAATATTTTCAGCCGGGCTTGGTGGCTCGGCCTGTAATCCCGCACCCTGGGAGGCTGAGGTGAGTGGATTGCCTGAGCCCGAGGGTTCGAGACCCGCCTGGGCAACTTGGTGAGACCTCATCTCTACAATAAACCAAAAATCAGCCGGGTGTGGTAGCGTGCGTTTAAGTCCAGCTACTCAGAAGGCTGAGGCGGAAGGATCGCTGGAGCCCAGCAGGCCACTGCACTCCAGGCTGGGCGACCGAGTGAGACTCCAACTCAAAAATAATAATAATAATAATAAGCATGAATTACCATAATATCAACCATTTTAAAACAGAAAAAAAAATTAATAAAAAACTGTAAGTGCAGTAAATGGCAAATATCAAACATATCAAAGAAATAATTGAAGACTTAATAAAGATAAGCCATTATTTAGTCCAAAAAAAGTGAGATAATTTTCAATCAAGAGAAATTATATCTCATAACTCTAAAATAAAACAACCAGAATGTAAATGCTAAACAATACATTAAACACATTAGTTGCCGTGTGTTAACAGCATTAAACTACAAATAAAACTATAGAGCTAATGGTTCCCTTCCAGTTGATTTGCTTTAATTATCAAGAATCAAATATATAAATGAAACTTTTTTCAAAGAACTTTATGAGTTTCCCCATGAATATGCATCTAACAGACAGAAGGCCTCTTTTCCTTCCTCCTAACCACACTCACGCACACAGAGCTCTGCCATGCACTATCAACATATGCTCACTCCTGAAGAAAAATTTAATTTCATGACCCACCTAAAATATCGACATCTAAATGTAGGCATTCTTTTCATTGGAATAGCTGTGGCAACCATACCCTTACAAGGTAAAGAAACAGTTCAAAGGAATTTATACATTATTGTAATATGTCAAATGGCCATTTAACATGGGACATATGCAAAAGGACAGGCTTTAGGGTGACAGAAGCTGCTGTCTTCCTTTACCCATGCTGGGTCCAATTATACCTATTGTCATCAGATGTGTCTACTGTTTCACTCTTTTCAGTATTCATGTTAAAAATCACAGGGAAGTCCTGTAATGTCAAACTTTGTAATAATCATGTAAAGTGCAAAATAAAAATGCCTGAGTTCACCCTAGGGAATGAATATGCAGAATCATAAATACATAATTTGGCATACAAATATTATATGGTATGATTCTGACCATAACTCCCAAATCCTTCACCAAAAAATCGGTGAAACTTTGAGCTGTTCCCATTTCAATTTTCTTCCATGTCCTTTTCTATCCAAGTTCCACACTGGCATAAGAAAAAGTCCTTTTTCTTATATACGAGATTTTGTGCCATTGTTGGTCACTATTATTAATGACGATTCTTGTCACCATTTGTTGGTATCCTACTATATGTCAAGCACCATTCCAACCAAACTGTACATATTTTCCAGATTCTCATAATTCTACAAAATAAAAATAAGAGTTCAGAGAGATCACACAGGTTAATGATTATCAAGGCTAATGAATGGAATCAGGGAACAGGGTGAAAGGGATACAGAAGGGAGTTTCACTTTTCTCTATAGATCCTTGATATAGTTTGTATATGGTCTCCACCGAATCTCATGTTAAAATGTGATCCCCAAGTGTTAGAGGGGGGTCTAGTGAGAGGTACTTGGGTCATGGGGGCAGATCCCTTATGAATGGCTTGGTCCCATTCTCACAGTTAATGAGTGAGTTCTCACTCAATTAGTTCATGTAAGAGATGGTAGTTTAAGAGCCTGGCATCTTCCATCTCTCTCTTCCTTCTGCATTCGCCATGTGATATGCTTGCTCCCCCTTCCCCTTCGGCCATGACTGCAAGCTTCCCAAGGCCCTCACCAGAAGCAGATGCCAGCACTATGCTTCCTGTACAGTCTGCAGAACTGTGAACCAAATAAACATCTTTTCTTAAAAAATTACCCAGCCTGAGGTATTCTTTTATAGCTTGTAAAGTGGACTAATGCGACCCTTTTGTAGTTTTGACTTTTGGAATCATGTTAATGGTCTACAAATTAAAAATAAAATTAAATCAGCCAAGATGAGAAGATTAAAAAACTAAAATGTAAAACAAACTGCAACAAGCAAACAATCGTATTTCAAATTATGCCAAAGCTACACTGAAGCAGGGAAAAGAACTAATCCATGTAATTTATAATCACAGTATGTGACTATGCCTTGGTTGGAGAATGCGATGGGATGAGTACTGAAAGTAAATTCTGAACTCTGTTTTATAGGTTTATTTATTTGTTTTGTAGTGATATGACCAAAGCAATTTTGAGACCATTTTAGATGCCTTATGGAATTAAACAAATAAATAAATGTGTAGATGTGGTTGAGATCCAGTGTTCTCACTATGGAAGAAGGAACTCACAAATAGAGAACTAAAAAAAATAAGAACCCTATGGGGATGAATTAGAATGAGAGACATCAGTGTACACTAATGATTTCTAAAATATGCATTTGTGTGTATAGGCAAATATAAGTGCACATGTATATATAGGTGTGTGTAATTATGTCTAATACATGCATTTATTTCCTAGCTCTGGCAGCTGAAGGCACCTAGAAATAAAGGCACCACTATTGTAATGAGCACACTTAACATGCATATTTTAGTGTTTAATATTCCTCATTAAAAGGAGCCAGGGCTTCTCAGAGAAATGACTAATTGAAAGACAGGAGGAGAGGGGGTACAAGATAAGCCTATAATAGTCTGTTGTGACAAAAATAAAGTACTAAAACAAACAAAAAAGATGGAGACCAACTTGAAAGAACTTGTACTGACCACATCTAAAACAATTTTAGTGATAAAATAACTTATTATAGTAACAGTAATGAATTATAAACCAAATTATAAGACGAGAGTTCATGTGCTCATACTGATAATAAGTAGATAAATCCCTAGTTGAAAATATATGGTTCTTGTTAATAATAGAATGTTGTGTTAAGTGGCAAATGTGGAAGGAAAGTTGAAATTGAGTAATTATTAATTTGCAAAGATTGGATCAGGCAAAAGCCACCACTAAGTGCTAAATATTGGAGAAATTTTGATGGAGAGCAGGATATTATTCAAGAAATTCCCAAGTTTTTTATTAGTCTCAATGGAAAAAATAATAGCTATATAGTGAACAAATAGTACAATACCTTCACTTTGTCATCAAAATTAACATCACCAGTGAAGGGCAAATAGACATTATTTGCTCCCAGATGTGATACATTGAAAAAATATACAAAATTGCTCATGTGGTGTCCCAACCAGTAGTGTATAACTTGAATTAAATCATGAGGAAATATCAAACAACATTAATAGGGAATTTTTTTATACACTTCAAAAATTTCAATATTACAGAAGACAAAGAAAATTCATGGAAATATTATTGTGGTCATGTACACAAAAGTGTTTCTAATATTATGAGATATACATTAAAGTATTTAGAGAGTAATGATCATGATGTATATATATTACTCTCAAATTGTTCAGGAAAAAATATTACATACATACACACATATACACATATTGTGTAGAGATAGATGGCAGATATTTTCTTACATTGAGTAGTTGTCAGCTCAAGAAAGAACAAAATTTTTAAAGTAAGAATATAAGATTATGAGTTATAGC
This sequence comes from Carlito syrichta, assembly GCF_000164805.1. Classification (NCBI taxonomy): domain Eukaryota; kingdom Metazoa; phylum Chordata; class Mammalia; order Primates; family Tarsiidae; genus Carlito; species Carlito syrichta. The sequence continues at coordinate 782,691 of NW_007246506.1, forward strand.
ATAACTATAAAGCTGTTTACACATAGCTTTAACATTTTATGTTAAGTAAATGGTGGTATGTAAGAATAAACAAACCACTTCACTTACCATAGTTCAAATACAATATCTTCAGAAGAAAAAAAGCAAAAAGCACATTGCTTCTTTAGAAACAAACATTGTCCTCTTGTATTTTCCTCTATGAGTTATCGGAGGAATTAATTCACTTCACTATGCCATTTTGATTGTGCAAAGTCCTTTTTCTCTGCATTATCGGCATGCTTGCAGTTCCTGGTATTCAGATAATCTGCATTATTATAATGCAGATTATCTGAATACCAGGAACTGCAAGCATGCCGATGTGCCCATCCACCTAGATTTGTTTTATTTCAGTTTTAGGACTATTTGATTGGAATTATATTAAGCTACTAATTTGTAATGGAACTAGTCCCAAATGAAGGATTCATCTCTAAGATAATTCCATTAGAATTTTTACAAGTAGTCATATTCAGGTCTATAAAATTGATTGGAATGCCGCAAACCCAGCATAGACTATAGTATCCTAAGGCCATTTAAAAAATAAATATGTTCTCACTGTATGTTTTTGAATTTATTTACCTTTTAAAACTGTTTTACATTTATAAAAGTATTCAAACATATACAAAAGTAGAAAGCATCATATAATAAATTCCCATGTACCCATCACACAGTTTCAGTTGTATATGGACATTTTGGATTCGATTATAACCACAATTTTTTTTCTCATTTTCACATTTTGTTTCCTTTGATCAACACCTCTCCAGTGTATACCCCACATCTCCACCCCAGCCCCTGGTAACCATCATTCCCCTCTCTGGTTATGAGTTCAACTTTCTAAGATTCCACATGTAAGTAAGATCAAGCAGTATTTGTTTTCTATGCCTGGCTTAATTCACTTAACATGATGTCCTTTAGGTTCACCCATGTTGTCACAAATGATAAGATTTCTTTCTTCTTTAAGACTGAATAATATTCCATTATTATGTGTATACTTCAATTGGATTATTCTTGAAGCAAATCTCAGATATTATATTATATTATCATTTCATTTATAAATACTGCAGCAGGTATTTATTTGGAAAGCATATCAGTATTACATCAAATACTTTAATAATAACAAAGATATTCTAAATTTAAATTTTACTTTCGAATACATTTTGTATTCTCTTTAAAACAGCATTTCTTCTTAATCTTTCTCCTTGATCTTTAACCCTCTCTACGATACTGAGATGTACAAAGGCAGAGGTGTTGCTTAAAGTCCAAGAGATGTTCTTCAGATTGTAAATAGCCTACAGAATTATGCTCAGAATCTGGAGTTGCATAGCTTTAGCATTTTACAAAACACTTTACATAAAGTAAAATGCAGATAGAGGAAGCTAGATGAATGCATGGCTTAATGATTTTTTGTAAAACAAGCACCCTTTAACCACTTCCCAGGTCATCTCAAAAACCTCTCCAAGTGAAGTGTCTCAACTGCAGTCATTCCTTCCCCTCAAACTCAACCACTCACATGCTCTTTACACTTACCCCATGCCTATTTTGCTTTATAGTTTTATCACCCATGAGTGAAAACCTAGACCCCATAGTTTAGCCTTGCACGTTTTTTCAAATCTTGGGATATGTTTTTGAAGCTGCATATTCTTTAAGACAGAATGCATGCCTATCCCATTGAATGCTCACTACCTTCCCCATCCATGGAAAGTAATTAGATTTTATTGCTTTTAAATATTCTATCCTTCAATATATCATTACTATATCTAAAATATATTCAACTAAACCCACACAAAGATAAGAGCAAATACTTTCTGCCTAGTGTAAGCAGACAAATTAGTCCAAAATACTTTGCTCTAGATTGAGGTGGGAAGCACAAAGCACATTTTTATAATCTCAGCTAACATGAGAAAATCCAACAGTAAGTATTTCATTGTGTTTTGAATAACTTGTAGTGGCAAAGTTTCCTCTTAGTTGTCATGACAATATTCACATTCTTTACAATATGGAAGCAATTAGAGAGTACCTGGGAGATTAAAGGGAAAAAATAAAGAAATAAAAACACGTAGACAAAGGTGTTGATTCAGGATAATTAGGGTGAAATGAAGAGAAATACATTTTGATCAGTTGAGGGTTAACATTTTTAAAAAATCCCTCCACCTACAATATTATTGATTAGGAAAACAATATGGTATGAATTCCCATTTTTGTTTTCACTGTCTGTTATGCTTGCATACCATGAGTCAAAAGTTCAGAAGCCTGTATACCTTTTGCAGCTTATGCTGCAAAAGGTATACATTTCAAATGTGGAGTCAGCAAATGCTTTCTTCCAGGAAGATAGTAAAATAACTAATTGTAAAATATTTTTTCTCATTTATGTTTTAGTGTGAGACTTAGGTTATAAAGAAACTATGAAAGACCTCTAGCATGATTATTCATATTTGGTGATAAAGATAACAGCATTACTGTTTATCATTTGATTCTTGTTAAGTGTTTTGTATTTTGGGAGAGTGCTAGGTCCTATAATTTTATTTTTTCTGTTTCCCTTCAAATTTTCTTCTTGCCACAAATCTAACCTGTTAGAAAAGAATGATATGTAATTGATTATCCACTAACTATAATAATCATACTATTCATATGAAAAGTGATTTTTTTTCTTTTGAAATGGTTTTATGAGACCCAAAAGAATATCCCAGATTTAAAAAAGAAATCCTGAAGGTGCAAATAAAATGCAGCATTGTTTAATTTTGGTCATACCTATTACTCCAAAGAGTACTAACTGGGGAAATAACTATGGTACTCTTATCATATATTTCCATCAATATTACATATGACATTGAAGGAATAATAAATAAATATGAATTTGTGAAATTGTGAGGCATTTCTTAAACCATACACTACATTTAATTTTCACTAAATCATATCACCCATTTTTCCTTGAAAACTTAATGATTAGAAGTCATTGTTTATCTGTGGGATCTTGATATTACCTTAAACTCTTGAAGTACCTAGCAAAGATGTGACCTCTGTCCTAAGTTTTATATTTCTAATTCTTCTAAGAGGAAAAAAAATGACTTCAAGATCTGATCACTATTTCTCAGCTGTCAAAAATGTCTTTTTTTCTGGTGGTAGAGAAATATCGTATTGCACTGTTTTGTTTCAAGGTCATCTGTCAAGAGTCTCAATTTACCTGCAAGTCTTGATGGATCTTAAACATCAATAAATGGCTCATTCCTACCTTGCAATATAAAACTGAGTCTGTTCTTGTGTCATCTAATAAGAGTATGAGTGCTTTTTTAGCAGCGTTGGCAGTAAACACTCAAAAGCATCACATCCAGTTCTTTTTTCTTTCTCTCTTGAGAGGACAAAGATATCTTCTCCTAAGGAATAGAAACTCTCAGACATCATCTCTTTATCAAACAGTTCACCTTATAATGAAGCAGTAACCTTTCTATATACAGAATCTTTAAGAAAAAATGCTGTTCCTGTTGTGAAAGAGGCTCTATCTCTACCTGGATTGTCCATAAAGCATCCTTTTTGTGCACGGCCTCCCTATTTTCATGGAATTTAAAGTGTTCTTTCACATTGATATACCAAACAGCCATCTGAACTACACAGTAGTGGGCAGTTTATTAAAGGGAAATTTTTAAAAAGGAAACTACAAGAACCCATTTTTTTCTTTATATTGTAAGTGTAAGAGCATCAAATGTCAACGAATTAATTTTTGTGTGATCCTAAGTACCTCTTTGTTGTTGTGTGAAGTGCTCAACAATTTGTTATGAAGTTTAAATCCTTCTGTCTACACAGAAAGCCTATGAGCCAGGATGTGACTAGATCAGTTATTTAATGCATTTTCCATAATTATCATTAATGTTAACCATTATAACATTTTGTCAAGGCATTATATTTTAAGTAAACTGTCTCTCTCTTTTCTATACCCCATTCCAAGCCATTATCTTTTTTCCAACAGGGGGTCAGACTGTTTCTTTACTTATTTACTTAGCCATAAAAAATATGGAGTACTTTCTGCATACAAGGCACTCTTCTTAGTGTTGCAGAATATTCAAATAAGTGTAAGAAAAGGCCTTTGCTTTCAAGGACCCTAGGCTTTTATAGAGACAGTAAGATGTGCTCTCAAAACCCACAATAGAAAGCGATGCTATTTGAGTGGTAAAGGGAAGGGAAATATGTATTGATCATCTAAGTGCATTCACATGTGATCTCACATAATTCTCACAACAATCCTCCTCCAGGAGTATTTTTATCATTCAATTTTTTTTTTTAGGTTAAAACAAATGAAGAAACTTGCTGAAGGTCATGGGATTTTAAAGAGGATCTGTCTGAATTTGAAGCCCATGTTCAGTCTAGCAGGAACACAGTCTTAGACGTTCAGAAAAGGAAAAGGCCATGTCATGCTGAAGGGGCCATGGACACCAAGGCTAGAAAGAGAAGTGAGGCTTGGAGAGAGGGTGTTTTGGGGATAAGGCACAGGGAAGATAGTAGGATAGGAAAGGAAAGAACTTACTTGGAGAACAGCAAGAAATTGTATAGATAAATAGTGAAAAATGAGGCCAGAACTAGCAGCTGGGATCCAAGGAGCAGGGCTGCTTGGTGGTAGACTGTGGAGTCTACACTTTATCCTGCAACCAACAATTCTACTGGAATATGCTGATCAAGGGCATGGGATAATCAATGTCATTTTTAAAAACAATATTCTGTCATAGAGTACAAAATACATGACAGGGGAAGGAGATACAAGCCATGCCATCATTCCCAGTGCAAGGCACACTTCTGGTCTCTGGATTGGTCCAGGAAGCTGTCAATCATACTTTTTGTGGTCTGTGATGGACATTTGCATTCCTTCCTGTGCCAGACTTGCAGTTCCTGCTTAATTCTAAGTGTATCATGGAGAAGTATTTCTGTGACTGACAAGAAAAAGGCAGCAGGGCAAGAAAAAGGAGAGATTCAAACTCAGACTATAATTCAAATAATAATTTGACTCCCTGAGTAAACTAAACTTTTACTTTAAGTTCTTGCATTTTGAAAAAACATTAAGGCAAATCTTCATGCCGCGGGTTGGGGTAGGGGGAGTGAGAGAAAAAGAGTCTGGAGTCATTGCCACTTCATGAATACCCTTCACAAAATCATACTTTTAAAAAGTTCTAGAAGGTCTAGGTAGGGAAAGGTAGAGTAGTCACAACCAGCTTGGAAGGAAATGGCATTATTAAAGCTTCTGGGCTGGATATGATGTCTCACACCTGTAATCTCAGCACTTTGGGAAACTGAGACAGGAGAATCACTTGAGCCCAGGAGTTCAAGATCAGCCTGGGCAACATAGTAAGACCTTGCCTCTACAAAAAAATGCAATAGAAAAAAAAACTGACTGGGTGTGGTGGCATACACCTGTAGAAGTCCCAGCTACTTGGGAGGTTGGGTTGGTAGGATGGAAGGATGGAGGAAGTTAAGGCTGCAATGAGCCAGAATCATGCCACTGCATCCAGCCTGGGCCACAGAGTGAGACCTTGTTTCAATTAAATAAATAAACAAATACATATCTTATGCAACACACTGTTGGAGGGTGAAGGTAGTTCAGTGCTCAGAAACACATATGCCCAGATATCACAGGAGGGCCCAGACCCTGCACCCAAACTACCCACAATTTTCCTCTACATTAGGTTCTTCCTGCTGGTTGCATATTAGAATCACCTGGAGAACCTTGAAAAAAAATACCCATATCCAGATCCCATCATGAAGAGGTTCTGAATTAATTGGTGTGGGGAATTCCCCTCCCATTTTAAAAATGAGGCTTAATTTAGGGTAACTCACAGATTTTTTTTTTTTTTTTGAGTTGGAGTCTCACTCGGTCACCCAGACTGGAGTGCAGTGGCCGCTCCCGGCCACCTCAGCCTCACCTGCTGGGCTCTGGCGATTCTTCCACCTCAGCCTTCCAAGTAGCCGGAATTACAAGCATGCGCTACCACACCCAGCTGATTTTTTTTGTTATTTATTGTAGAGATGAGGTCTCGCTGCCCAGGTGAGTCTCGAACCTGCGGGCTCAGGCAATCCACTCACCTCAGCCTCCTAAAGGCGCGGGATTACAGGCTGAGCCACCGAGCCCAGCCTCACAGATTTTTTTATCTACAATTTGATGAGTGTAGATTCAGTTTTTAAAACTGTATTTGAAAATGAAGGCATACCAATGAAACAACATCAGCATCATCATTTTCCTTCAGTGGGAACTATATTCCATAAAATTCAGATGTGGTCATTCCTTGACCTTCAAGCAGCAAATTCAGTGTCTTTAAGGTTAGAGAAAATTCAGAGACCTGACAGAAATGGAAATAATTATTAAGATTACCTTTAAAATATATTTTGGTCTACATTTAATCAGAGGATACAGATTGTCAAGGGTCATAACATATATATATATATTTTTTTTTTTTTTTTCTTTTTTCTTTTTGGGCTATCTGTACTTAAACATTGAGTTTACACTGCACATCAATGAACTCTGGGAAGAATATACATCATGAGCCCAGAAGATTCTTTCCGTTTGTGAATCATCCCACCGATACTACCTGAAGGCTTCTTCTAAAAGAACCAAGTTGTGTAAAAAAGTGAGTCTGGAGGGTTGCTCTTGTCAGTATGATCTTGGCCCCAAAGCTCTATTAAAGACCCTTGGATGGTCCTGTTGTTATGTTTGGAGAAGATGGGAAAGGAGGCACACAGGAAATACTACCAGCATCAGCATGTCTAAAGGCAAAAGACTTGCTTTGTGGTATGCTTCCAAACATAAGGTTATCTGCATGGAAAAATACCAGGGAATACAAAGGAGTCAAACTCAGAAGAGTACAGAAGTAGGGGAACTAGAACCAGGAATTTAAGACTTTGTTTGATTTCCTTGTTACAATTAAAACTGCTTCTGAAACATCAATAAGAGAGAAGATCAAAAATTTTACTGGTTTGGAAAGAGTGATTTTGGTAAACATGTAAGCAATTAAACATGCAAGATATAACTTTATTATTTGATGTTCATTTCTGGCATTCTTTCTGGGAGAAGTGATGGCACACTAAAACCTAATTTCTGGAACCAGTTTTGAAAGCTCAGATTTTAAATTCTTATTGGCTATTGACAACAAGCAAACAAACTCTTAACAAAGCATTGAAACCACACAAGATCTTTATTTCAACATTAGGTCTCGAAAAACACTGTCATAATTTTAACATTCTAATTTCGGTGGAATGTTATAAATGAGTGGATAAATTTTATATATAAGTTTAGTTACCTAAAAAAGAATTTAGTATTTGAAAATGAAGGCATACCAATGAAACAACACCAGCGTCATCATTTTCCTTCAGTGGGAACTGTGTGTGTGTGTGTGTGTGTGTGTGTGTGTGAAGTTTATATATAGGCAGTTATATATAACTACATTATATATAGTAATATATAATATATAACTACTGAGAGTTTACTGTGTTATATATAAAACCACTGAGAGTTTACCATACCAGGTCAGACTCTGAGAAAATTTTCTGACATAAATTGTCTTATTTAATACCATGCTTTCATAATGTTAGTCCTATTATTATTATCCCTATTTCATAGAGAAAGAAACTGAGAAGTTAAATAATTTATTCAAGGTCACCCACCTAGCAGAAACATTTCAGGACTGGACCCCATACAGTGTGATTTCAGACCCAGGAAGAAGCACAGAATTAATAAGTCAAATCCCTTTAATAATGTTCAATGTGCAGTGTCAGAAATACACTTCACAGCCCCCAGTGGAACCTGTTCAGAAGCAGGACAGGGCGGGCAGGGAGTCGAAGCCATGGCTTCAATTAGGGCTTGGTCTGTCCTCACAAGAAGTATTTTAAAAATCAGGTTGGTGGGTTTTTTTCCTTTTCTTCTCCAAGCTCTATTTTCCCTTCAAGCAGCAGGTTCAAAGAGATCAGAAGGACAGTCATAGCTGTAGATCAGGACAATAGTTGAGGTGGCTCCCCTCTGCCCATGATTCTGTGAAGACGAGGATAACTCAGAACGTTGTCAGCAGCAGATCCTGGATAGGCAGCTGTGCCTGGGTTTGGATAAGAGGTTTTGAGGAGGCCTCTCTCTCTCTCTTCGCTATGGCTTGTCCCTGTGCCCTGAGATCCACTATTCAATCTTTGGACCAAAGGAATGTTTCTGGAGAAATAATCGTGACAATTAAGACCTGCATAATACTTATAACTGTGGGTGTGGTTCTAAGCACTTCACATATATCACTCCTTTCATCCTCCTTACAATCCTGTGAAGCAAGTATAGGGTTACCAGCATGTCCCTCTGCGCTTAGGACTTTCCTGATTTTAGCATTGAAAGTCCTATGTCCCAGACAAACTGGGATGGTTGGTCATGTCAGGTAGGTACTAGTACAGATAAATGGTAACAGAGGCTGAGAGAAGTTAAGAGACTCGCTCAAGATCATAGAGTTAGCAAGTGGCAGAGTCAGGATTTGAAGACAGGTGGTCTGGCTCCACAGTCTGCATACTCAATCAATAAGGTATAAATGTCTTTTGATTGAGAACAGAGGAACCTTAATGATGAACCAATAACAACGATGATAATATCATCCTAAAGTCATTTGCACTGGGAAATCAGAAATGGGAAGAGGTTATTGAGAGACTGTTATAGTCAGGCCCTTTGTTTCACTGAACTCCTCCAAACCTTGAGTGTGTGCGGTCATCATCAGCTAACAAAGAAACAGAAGCTCAGGAAAGTTAAGAATCTTGCTTAATAAGGTCATAGAGATGGAGTTCAAATTTAATCCTTGCAGTCTATGAAGTCAATGATTGCTCAATTTCATCTGGCTACCTCTAATAAGAACTTGCATTTGTAGAGCACTTTACAGTTTGGAAAGTCCTGTCATATGCATCAACTTTTTTGATCTTCATGAACCCACTGAGATGGACATCGAAATAATGATATTATCACTGAGGATCTAAAAGATTCTGTGTTCTCTGATGTCACACAGATATCATGTGACTGAACTCAGACTAGAAGGCAGGTTTTCTGAAAGCTAATATTCTCTTATTCTTTCTTCCTAACTCTATTAGAATATATTCTTTGGGATCTCCATGAACCTATACAACAGAAATAAATGAGTGAGGTAGGAGAGTAAAGCCAATGGTGAATTCCAGTTCCAGGAATAAGCATGATAGAATTCATAGGTGAGGAGTCGATTAACCGCGGGAACTTCTAAACAGGTAGTCAAACAACAGCCAGGAAGGAATGGGTCTAGGCTTTTTAATATTTCTGCAAAGACCAGAAAAAACAGTACACACTGTGTCAGAGATCTCTTCTGTCTCAAACTCATTCACTTGTTTTTTCATTCAACAGGTACCTAATGACTACCTAACATGTGCCAAGCAAGGGGGATCCAAGCGTGAGCAATGCAGATACAGGGCAACTAGACATACTGAGCTTACAGTGTGATGGGGAAACAGCACTACTGTTTATTATTCCTGCCAGTCCTTGTTCTTCCCATGCTAGCTGGGGTGGGGGGCGCTAGTTTGTATAGTATTTGCAGGTTCATGTTGTAAATACTCCCACCCCTGGCTGATTGTAAGCTATCAAGGTGATGTCAAATCCCTCAAAATTTAACAATCAGTTTTCCTGATTGTTAAACCCCTGAAACCATCCCCATCACACCCTCCCTGCCCTCCTTTCATAGTTAACCGTAGAAATTATTATTTCCTGTAAGTTCTAAAGGGTTTCAGGAACTGTTTTCAGCACTAGGAGGGGAGCATCAAAACTGGGAGACCACAGAGGTTTGAGTTTTAGCTCAGAGTAAGAAGCAAGAACAGGGGACTTCAGTAACACTCCAAAGCATGTCTGCTGAGTCCTGCAGGAAGACAGGCTGGAGCAAATTTGGAGCCTGCTAAAGATCTAGATTGACTGGAGTTAGATGGTATCTCAGTGTTGTTTTAATTTGCATTTATTTGATGATTAGTGAGGCTGAACATTTTTTCATGTATCTGTTGTCTTTGATGATTAGTAAGGCTGAACATTTTTTCATGTATCGTTGGCTGTTCACGTCCTCTTTTGAGAATTATCTATTCATATATTTTGAACACTTTTTAATAGGGCTGGGTTTTTTTTCCCCCTTTCAGCACATTTGAGTTCCTTGTGGATCCTGGATGTTAGAACATTGTCAGATATCAGAATGGCCATCATCAGAAACTCAAAAAATAACAGATGCTGGAGAGGATGTGGAGAAAGAGAACACTTCTACACTGTTGGTGGGAGTGTAAACTAGTACAACCTATGTGGAAAACAGTGTGGAGCTTCCTAAAAGATCTACAAATCAACTTTCCATACAACCCAGCAGTTTCCCTTCTGGGAATATACCCAAAGGAACTCAAATCATTATGTAAAAAAGATACCTGTACACACATGTTTATTGCAGCATTATTCACAATAGTAAAAACATGGAACCAACTGTGCTGCCCATTGAAACTGGACTGGATAAAAAAAATGTGGTACATATACATGATGGAATATTATGCAGCCATAAATAAGGACAGAAGTATGAACTTCACAGTAACTTGGATGGATTTAGAGTCTGTCATACTCAGTGATCTGTCACAGAAACAAAGAACATGTTCTCAATCATAAGACCCTGAACATTTATCATAATATTATAAGAAAGGGATTGGCAGTAGCAGGAAACTGCCAGGGGAGGGAGGGGACACATAACATCAATAAGAGTACCTGATCTCAAACCAGGCGAAGTGGGGGCCAAAGGGAAGCCCAAACTTTACCTGTACAACGACCACTTATGTGCCTAATCCTGAATTGTACCCCACATCTTTAAAAGAAAAGAAAATCTAGATCGAGTACTTCTCCACTCCAGGAGATGGACTGCTTCAGTATGTCTAATTCCCCCAATAGCTTAGTTTTACTTTTTCAGACCTGTTTTATCATGTGAGGTTTTTACCTGGGAGACAAAACATGACGATCCGTTAACATGGGTTAGAAGATCACACTGGTTTACATTTGGCTGAGAATACATCCTTAAAACTGTTAATAAGTGGTTTGGACAGAAAGTAGAGCTGTGTTCAGGAGGTGAGAAACTTGCTGAGAGAAAATGCAGGCGACAGCCTAGAAGGCAAAGTGGGGAAAACACCAAAGCCTTGTGAATCCTACTTCATGATTTTGCCTGAGGCTGATGAAATACGCACATGCTGAGCTATCAGCAGATATAAAGTGGTAATGATAATAAAAACCAGTCAAAAAATAAAGTAAGGTAACACAGAAGGATTACTTGCCTCCTGTCTTTCCTAATAACCTTGCAAAAGACATTTGACAGCAAATAAGAGTTTACAGCTGTTATGGCTTCCTATCGAGATTAAAGGCTAGTCTTGGCAATACTCTGCAGTACTTAGCAGCATGTGTGAAATTACTCATGAAAATGCTTCTCATTGTGTGCATTTTATTTATTTTTTTAACCCACTATGAGACCAAATTCTTTCTAGATAAAGTGAACCACCAGATTGTTTTCAGAGTAGTACAAAAATTTCTATACACCTAAGGCAGGAAAAAAACATTACAAGTGATTCCTGGTACTACATGAAAGTTCCTGAAAAGCTGTTCAATTGGAAATTGTTTATGCAATGCTTGGTGGCGTTTAATAATCAGAAAATGTTGCAAATCATAATGAGAAATTGGTCAAATGAGTTGCTGGTGACAGTATATTTAATTCTTTCATTAATAAAAAATGTGCAAACAAGCCTCAATATGTTAAGATTATTACTTGATAAACAAATGACAAAAGAAAAGAAGAGAAAATGTCAATAATCTGGATGTGATGACTTTTACTTGCTTAGCTCAAGGATGATCCCAAGACCTCTGCAACTCACACAGGTACAAAGAGACAGAAAGTGCAAAATTTTATATAATATTAGCAATACCTATTTGCCAATAACATTCACATAATGCTTGACTGGTGAAATAGTATAACTAACAAATACATAAAAGCTCTTCTGGAACAATACATTGCAGTAAATTTTGGGCAACCTGTGATGGCTTCTAAAACAATGTCCTGAATAATAAATTCATTTGGATAACAGTATACGAGAATATTATTCAATGTATAGGCCTACTTTGTAATTCTTACTTATAGTACCCATTTCTTTTCTTCCCTTCCACCACTGGAAATTGCAATTTGACCATATAACAAATGAACATCAAGATTCGATATGTGCTTTTTTCAGAAGTTAGATTTTCTCCTTCTTTATGGATCTATTACCACAGCCATGTCTAACTCTGATTGCAAATGACACTAGTTTCAATACTCAGGGCACCTAAGTTCCTAATTAAAACGAGAGAAAAAAGCCACCCCAACAACATCAAAGAATCAAAGACCCACAAAATTTATAGCTCAAGCAAGTTACCTCTAGAGCCTAATTTGACGATTTTCCTTCTTTATTGCTTTCATTAAATTATAAAACTAAAATAAAACCAACATAAAAGAAAATTATGAAAAATTAAGAAATCAGCTGTCATTCTGGATAGTAATATAAAAATTTCTTTTTAAAATTTTTTATTTTAAAGATGTGTGGTACAGTTCAGGGTTAAGTATACAAATATTCATTATTCAGTTACCCTTGTTGATGAGGTGTGCATCTCCTCCCCCAGAAGAATCCCACTACTGTCAATCCCACCCCCTCACCTGGCAATTTCCCTACTGACAATCCTTTTCTTACAGTATTACAATAATTGTTCAAGGTCCACTTATGAGTGAGAACATGTGATACTCAGTTCTTTGTTTCTGTGATAGATCACTCAATATTATAGACTCAGTCCATCCAAGTTGCTGCGAAATTCGTAATTTTGTCCTTCCTTATGGCTGCATAATATTCCACTGTGTATATATACCACATTTTTTTATAGAGTCCTCTTTCAGTGGGCAGCATGGTTGGTTCTATCTTTTTGCCATTGTGAACGATGCTGGAATGAACATGCGTGTGCAGGTATCTTTTCATAGAGTGATTTGATTTCCTCTGGGTATGTTCCCAGTAGGAGGCTTGTGGGGTCATATGGAAGGTCAATTTTTAAATCTTTTAGGAATCACCAAACTATTTTCCTCAGAGATTGTACTAGTTTACACTCCCACCAACAGTGTAGAAGTGTTCCCTTTTCCCTGCATCTTCTCCAGCATCTGTTGTTTTTGAGTTATTGATGATGGCCATCTTGACTGGAATTAGATGGCATCTCAGTGTGGTTTTAATTTGCGTTTCTTTGATGACTAGTAAGGTTGAGTTTTTTTTCATGTATCTGTTGGCTGATCATATGTCTTCTTTTGAGAAGTGCCTATTCATATCTTTTGTCCCCTTTATAATGGAGCTATTGCTTTTTTTTTTTCTTTTCACTATGTTTGAGTTCCTTGTAGATCCTAGTTGTTAGACCTTTGTCAGATATACAGTTGGCAAATATTTTTTTCCAGTCCATGGGCTGTCTCCCTGCTCTCTTGATGGTTTCTTTGGCTTTGCAGAAGATTTTCAGTTTGATGAGGCCCCACTTATCTATCTTATATTTTATGGCAACAATAAACAAATAGAAACCCAAATAAAAGCACAATGCTATTCAAAATAGCCACAAAATAAATGAAATACCTAATATAATGAATTTCAAGTGTGCATGTGCGATTGTATTCTTCAGCCTGGTGCACACACATTTTACATAGTCTCAAATTTGTAATACTTCAATTATTTCCATGAATGTCTTTTAGTCGTTATTTGCTCATGGTTTTTGTTTTTGTTTTTTTTCATTGTTAAGTATCTAGTAAGTACCTAAAACGGTACCTGGCACATAGTAGATGTCATCAATAAATACTTTAAGGAAGCATGGCCAGAATGTTAACGTGCCCAGAGGCTCCTAAAAGATAGGATGTTCAGTTTTATGCTACACTGGATCCCCTCAGGTTCCAGTCAGAACAGAACCAGTTTCTACTGAGAGACAGAGTGTGAGTTAATGAGTCGCCCCATCCTTTACACTTTGTTCTGAGCTGTTTCAAGTCTTCCCTCTGGCAGAATGCAGCAGCTTCAGGCCTAATAAGAATTTTGAATTCTGGCAGTATGGCCTTGGGTTTGTTATTGAGACTGTGGCTGCCACTGATTGCCATGGCTCCGAGGAAACAAGGACACATTCTTCCTTTTCAACTAGTGCTTACTTTCTTCTGATAATGAGATCAAGCAACCCACACCCTGGGCAGTTGATGGGAGTGGAAGCAAACAGTGACAGTTGACAAGAGGGGTAGGTGATGGTGAGGACCAGTGGCACTGAGAGAAATCCAAGCCGGACTCGGTGGCTCAGCCTGTAATCCCACGCCTTTGGGAGGCTGAGGTGAGTGGATTGCCTGAGCCCGTGGGTTCGAGACCTGCCTGGGCAACTTGGTGAGACCTCATCTCCACAAGTAAAAAAATAAAAAATAAGCCGGGCGTGGTAGCATGCGCTTGTAGTTCCAGCTACTTGGAAGGCTGAGGCGGAAGGATCGCCGGAGCCCAGCAGGTCGAGGCTGTGGTGGCCGGGAGCGGCCACTGCACTCCAGTCTGGGCGACAGAGTGAGACTCCAACTCGAAAGAAAGAGAGAAAGAGAGAAAGAGAGAAAGAAAGAAAGAGAGAGAGAGAGAGAGAGAGAGAGAGAGAGAGAGAGAGAG
>NW_007246506.1:797407-854986 GCF_000164805.1 Carlito syrichta
AAAGAAAGAAAGAAAGAAAGAAAGAAAGAAAGAAAGAAAGAAATCCATCCCACTTCAGTGTGGTATAGCATGAAAAATGAAGACAGGCTTCACCTGAATGAGCCACGTTCTCCCAATACCAAAGTAACTCTGCTTTGGGTAGTCTCCTGTGGAGGCTGACCAGATTCAGCCTGCTACATTGCAAGGTGTATGAGCGCACTAGAATCACAGGCACAAGAACAGTCTCTCGATACACATTCTCCCCTTGCCTGGTCTCTCAAATAGAGTTGTGCCTAATAAGAAAGTCACTACGCAATCATAAAAAAGGATGAAATCACCTCCTTTGCAGCAATATGAATGCAGCTGTAGTCCATCATTCTAAGTGAATTATCACAGAAAGAGAAGATTGAATATTGCATGTTTTCACTCATAAGTGGGAGCCAAGCACTGGGCACACATGGGCATAAGAATGGAAACGACAGACACTGGGGCTACTAAAGGTGGAAGGGAAAAGGGGGGCAATAAAAAGGTTAAAAGCACCAAATAATAATAACAATAATAATTTTTAAAATCTTTAGTGCAAAAAAAGAATGTCAGTAAACCATTCTAATCACTTTCTATTGAACAGAATAGTTCAATAGCATCTCAAATGCCATCTTAATGGACTGACCAAATTAATATTATGTTTCTTGGTTATTCAGTGGGAAGAGTCTGGACTTACAACTTAGACAGAACTGGGTTCAAATTCTGTCTCTGAATCATAATACATTAGTTGAATGACTTAAGTCATATGACTAAATTTCTTAGTACCTCAGTGTCCCATCTTGGAAAATGAGAAGAATACTAACATTCTAGAGGTTTGTGAGTATTAAATAACATAATAGATGTGATCATTTGAAATACCATTAATAGCACATAGTAGGTACTCAATTTGAATTCCCTTTTCTTTTCCAGAGATTCGTTAAGGCCCTGTGAATAATATGGTCTCTTATCACAGTCCCTTGCTCTGTTGGAGATGGTATTCTAGTTTTAAAATAGTAAAAAATAAATAAATAAAAGTCTACAGCCATTACAGAAATTTTAAAAGTTTATCAGAAGTCTCTAATGCCACTGTCACTCTGTAATTATGTGAGATCAATTTGGAGACTTGACTGTCTTTACCACCATGCATGCAGTTGATCTAAGGAAACATCAGACTCAACCAGAAGACAGATCCTAGGACTTCATGTGGTAACTTACACAAAGAGCTACCTGACAGCAAATCCTGCAGAGCTCAGATTTCCTTTGATAGAATTCAACCCTAGACATAAATTACATGGTGCTTACAAGGCAAATGAAACACAATCATCAGGATGGAATCACCAAGCTTGCACCTCACAGCCAAAATGGATGTGATTGAAACAAGTTTCTTTGCAGATTCTTACTTCAAATTCTGACATTTTCTTAGAGTTTGTTTAAAAGTTTTCTGAAGTAACTGAACAGTAATTGTATTTTTTGGCAACATAGAATTCTTAGGAAAGCACTTGAAATGCAGCAGCTGCTGGCATAGAAAGAGGAGACTTTGCTTGATTATAGATATTCTGCCAGAGCTTTAAAAGTACACTGAAAAGTTGCAACTGAATTAGCTGACTTTATGCAAATAACAGCCTTCCAAACAAGATGCAGATAATTTATCAATCTACTAAAAATTCTTGACCAGTCTATTCTTCTCAGAATAAGTAATAAAGGTTTTTTAAAAAATGAGTAATGAGTAATAAAAATAATGAAGTTTTAAGAAAATTAGCGAAAGAATAAAACTAGAAGGATCTCCTTGGTGTGCACATCAGGCATGTATAAAAATCATAGTGATGGAAAGCTAAGCTCAGCTGCTCTATTTGGTTTTTTTCTTTATTTGGTTTCCTTTTTGTTTTGTTTAATTTTTCCTTATGAATTGTTTGATTTTCTTCTACTTCTTATGGGTTTTTAATTATACAAGTAATACATGAATATACTCTCTTTAAAAACAAACAGAACATTGATTTTAAAGCTGATGTCTCCATTGACCACCACTCTCATGTGTCCTCTTGAGTTCCACCAACAGATTGGTGAATCTTTTTCCACACACACATGATATATATTACCTTTTTGGGTAGGGCTTTGTAAAAATGGAACCATACAATAGGCATTATTCTTCTACTTGGTTTATTCACTCAATAATAATTTTGATATCATTCCTTGTTCACATATGTCATATATATTTCATCCCTTTGAATTCCTTTTATGGTACTCCATTGCATGAATATCGTAACTTTTAATTAGCCATTCCACTATAGGTAAGCATTTAGGTTGTTTCCAATTTGCTAATATAAATAATGTTACACAATTAACAACCTTACATTCTTCCTTATACATGGTTGTTGCTATTTCCCTAAGGTAGATATCTGGAAGTGCTATGAGCATTTAAAGTGTTAAAATGTGTAGAATGAGCCGGGCTCGGTGGCTCAGCCTGTACTCCCGCGCCTTTGGGAGGCTGAGGTGAGTGGATTGCCTGAGCCCGCGGGTTCGAGACCCGCCTGGGCAGCGAGACCTCATCTCTACAATAAATAAAAAAATCAGCCGGGCGTGGTGGCGCATGCCTGTAATTCCAACTACTCGGAGGGCTGAGGCGGAAGGATCACCGGAGCCCAGCAGGCCGAGGCTGCGGTGGCCGGGAGCGGCCACTGCACTCCAGTCTGGGCAACAGAGTGAGACTCCAACTCAAAAAAAAAAAAAAAAAAAATTTGTAGAATGCCCTCAAAAAGGATTGTACCTCAACTTGCTAGCCATGTGAACTTGAGGTAATTACTTCCCTTTTCTATGCCTCAGTTTCTGCATCTCTAAAATGGGGATGATAATAGTACCTACCTCACTAAGTTGTTCTGAGGATTAAGAGCGTAAACATATGTGGTTCTGGTATACATTTCTCTGATGATTAGTGAGGCTGAATATTTTTATGTATCTGTTGGCTGCTCTCATGTCTTCTTTTGAGAATTGTCTATCCATGTCCTCTGCCCATTTTTTAATAGGGCTGGGGTATTTTTGTTTTTCTTTTGACTTGAGTTCCTTGTAGATCCTCAGTATTAGACCTTTGTCAAATACAGAGTTAGCAAATATTTTTTCTCATTCTATGGGTTGTCTCCCTGCTCTTCTGATGGTTTCTTTTGCTGTGCAAAAGGTTTTCAGTTTGATGAGGTTCACCTTACCCCAGTAAGGATGACCATCATTAATAAACCAAAAAGCAATAGATGCTGGTGTGAGTGTGGAGAAAAAGGGATGCTTCTACACTGTTGGTGGGATTGCCAAGCTAATCCAACCTC
This sequence comes from Carlito syrichta, assembly GCF_000164805.1. Classification (NCBI taxonomy): domain Eukaryota; kingdom Metazoa; phylum Chordata; class Mammalia; order Primates; family Tarsiidae; genus Carlito; species Carlito syrichta. The sequence goes on from NW_007246506.1 coordinate 800,722, forward strand.
TATGGAAAATAGAATGACAATATCTAAAGGAACTAGAAATTGACTTTCCATATGATCCAGCAATCCTCCTCCTGGGAATATACCCAGTGAAACACAAATCATTCTACAAAAAAGTCACCTGTACATGTATGTTTATTGCTGCATTATTTGCAATAGCAAAAGCATGGAACCAACTCTACTGTCCACCAAAAGTAGACTGAATAAAGAAAATGTGGTACATACACATGCTGGAATATTATGCAGCCATAAAGAAGGACACCACCATACACTTCTCAGCAAATTGGATGGAATTGGAGATGATCATTCTTAGTAATCTATCACAGAAACAAAGAACTGAATACCACACATTCTCACTCATAAGTGAGACCTGAACATTAATCACAATAGCATAAGGGAGGCATTGACAATCACGGGACACTTCTGGTGGGGTTATGTAACAACACATAGGGTACCTGATCCTAAACCAGAGGAAGTGAGCACCATTGGAGACCCAGACTTCACTAGCATATACATTACTTACTTACATACCTTATCTTGACTTGGACCCCATATCTATACTGTAAAGTAAAAAAAATTGTAAACACATATAAAGTGCATTTGAATAATGTACAGTACAACATAAACTGATGTGTCAAGATACTCTTCTACTAACAAAGCTTGAGTATGCCTATAGCCCCACACTCTCTCCAGTACAGTTGACTACACAATTATTTGATGTTTTCCCATCACATGAGAGAAAAGTTGTATCTCCTTGTTTCAGCTACCCTGCCAGGTACGTACAGGTCCTCAGGTTTCCTCTCCAGAGTCACTGTAAGTCTCCATGGAGGTGCTAGGCTTGGCAACTGGTATCCTGGCAGCGGATATGAGATTTCTTATCATGCCTGTAATGACTCAGTGGGACACTCATTATCCACACTGCCTGCAAACAGGAGTCCAGATGGTCTTCATATTGTGGGTTAGGAAGGTCTGAGCTGGGGCAGCTGTGGCTGGATGTTTGGTGTAGGCCTATGGTGTGTCAGGGCCATAAAGGAAAGGATCATACGCAGAAATACACTTCCTTCAGACTGTTCCCTCTCCTCCCACTGGCACTGATTCATTAGGAATTAATAGGGCCATCATGCCTCCGAACCTGTTTCACCTTTCCTGTTCCAGGTAAAATACGAGAAGACAAACAAGGAGATACCCTGCCTTGGGGCAGGACAGGTCTTTAGACCATTCCTATTACCAGTGCGTAGGCAGGTAGAAGATGACAATCTATAGAACTCATTTGCAAAACCATCATTTATTGAATTTCTTGTAATAAAATAATTTCTCTGTTTTGCTGGTTAGGTGGCTCACTATGTTCTTGTTTCCTGACATCATATCAAGTTCTTTTTTGAATTATCCTACCTTTTACTATGAGTGATTATATTCGCCATCTGTTTACTACAACTACTATTTTGGCCTGACAAGAAATTATTTTGTCTACCATTCTATAAGTACTTATGAGTAGGTTTCTCCCATGCTACAAGTATTTATGAGTAGGTTTAAGGAATTGCTTTAGCATTCATTAATTCATTCAACAAACACTATTAAGTACTTACTCTATGCCAGGTACTGTGCTAGGGTCTAGTAAAAATAAAAAATAAACTGTTTTCTCTGTCCTCAAATTGCTTATAGTCTGGGGCTGCATTTTCCAAAGTGCCCTGTGGAGAAAACATGTACCTGCAAATTACTACACACACACACAATTCATGATCAAACATATTTAGGAAATGCTATACATAGAGCACATCAGCATACTAAAAAACTCTGGGAGTCTGGAAATAAAGAATCATATGGTATTTAATTTTATTTTACCCAGATAAGTTTAGGTATACCTTTTATGTAACACCTGTTTGCAGTCTAAGAAAATAGCATTTCTCAAACATGCTTTTCTGGAAAACTTTGCCATTCTAGAGGAAGAATTTGAGGAAAGTCATAAGATCCTAGATTTTCCAAATAGGTTATTGAATTCAAAGTGTTTTAAAAAGAGAATGTGTGTCATATATTTGAAAAGGTTGTATGTTCAAATTATGCATTATTACCACTTCTATATAATTGCATTTGAAATGCTGAACTCCTACAAAGGAGGTTTAAAGGATTGTCATAACAGACCACCTTTCCCTGAAACTATCACTGTGCTCCAGCGATTCCTCCTAATTTTGTAGGTCTCCAAGCACTGAAATAGCTGGGCCTTTGTCTTTCATTATTTCACTGTTATAATTAACAAGATCTCAGGAAGATCATGTGGTTAGCTGCCTAGCATGGGTTGTAAGCAGGAGTTCTGTCCTTTTGGGGAGCAAGACTTACTGTTTTTTAATGCCCTGAACTCATTGAGGGATTTCTGATAGCATCTGGTTCTGTCACTTTCCTGCTTGAAATACTCTTGAGCAGCTGCCCCTCACAGCAGGGTGGCAGCGAGTGACTGGCTGGGGATCCCTGCTGTAAATGACAGCTGCAGGGTGATTTTGGTCATGGCTGCCAAGAGGCAGAAGTTGAGTGAAAACATTTTAGAATTTTTTATTGTTCACTGTGGCAGTGTGTGGATGACCAAACAAAGAGAGCACCAGTTGAATACAGGAAAAAAACAACAAAAACATTGGTCTGTTTCCTTCTCCAAAATCTCACTCGTGTCCTTTCATTGCCAGAAAGTGGAACAAACAAAATTAAACAGAAGACACATTGAATATTTTAGCTCCAGTCTATCCTGTCTAAGTTTATACATTCTTGGCCTGAGAAATTGAATGCTACTACTACTACTAACATCTGCCACTTACGGATCACTTACCAGATACCAGGCTCCATTGCTTATAACCATTATCTGAATTTTTCCTACCAACAGGTATGTGAAGTAGTTGCCATTTTACAGATGAAAAACCTGAGATTTAGGGAGGTGTATAACTTGGCCAAGGTTACATAGCCAGTAGTTTGTGAGACAGACTTAAACTGAGACCAACTTGAACAGGGACCTCCTCACAAGTCCATGCCCTTGACCCATGACTAGGTAAGTGACTGGGTGAATTTCTAAAGTTCTATAATAGTGACTGCCATTTAAATAGAGATGGCTTTTTCTAGCACTCTGGTAAGATCGCAGCACTGAAAGAAGATGGTATTTCCAAGCAAAGTTGAGCAACAAAAAATGAATTCAGTGATTGAGTTCCATTTTTGTCTGCTAAATTTCAGCGTACACTGTGACTGCTTTCCCCTTCAGTGAGTAAAGCTGAAGACATTAAGCAACTGATTTGGACATGAAAATAACTACTGAGCATGTCCCAAACCTCACAGTTTCCTTTAAGATTAAGGTGGTTTGATTATTGTTTGTTTCTGTCCCTTGAGCACCATCTTGTCCCCACACTGTGCAGACTGGAAATGAGGATCAATCAATCCCTAGTCTCCTGCTGAGGGGACAGGGTTGGAGAGTAGAATATAGATGTGTGAATTGGGGCTGAAATTTGTGGGATGCAGTCATTATGGGAGGCAAAGCTTGGAAATGTCATGATTCTTGTGGAAATGGAAGATGCTGTGAGGGAAATGAAATTCAGGTTTCCTTCCATGCTGAAGGTATCATATTAATGCTTAGATGTGGCTAGTGAAGTGTGTTTCCTAGAAGTCCTTTTCTCTCTGAACAATTCTTAGAATTTTCTTTATGTCTTCTCAAAGATTTCCTTTTTTTCTGCCTTTCTTTTAGAGATTAAAAGGAATTTTATTTTTAAAGAGTCCAGTTCCAGTGTGAGAAGTTCAGCAGTGCCCTGTTCCATTTCACAAGCCTCAGAGGAAAGAAAAATTGGAGGCCATTCTATTCATCTTCTGGCTACTACCGATGGTTCAACAGAGGCATCAGAAAACCTTTTGAGTAGGAGATCAGATACTACCTCTCTGAAATTGTGAGGTGAGGGGCTCGGTCCAGATGTAATTGTATTTTTCTTGTCCCTGTGGTTCTCACAGTTCATCCTGATTTCTGCATAGCCAAGTTTTGACTCTGAAGCTTCTTTTTCAATAAATCTGAATGTTGCTCACCACGCTTGCTGAGGCCAGTGCTAAAGTGTTGGTCAGTATGTGAGATAAACTTTTACTAGACTGTTTCCATTAAGAGGCTTCAAAGCCATTACATCAAAGAATGAGACACATCTATCTTGTTCTGGTTTAATTGCAGAAAGGAGGTTGGTTTTATATGCTATAAAGCTGCTTTCAGGGAACATAGAACTTCATATCTATAGTTACAGAGTTTCATTTTGTTGAAACCTTGTTTCTCTTAACACTGCTGAAATTATAATGCAGTTTCACTTTATGAGGCTCCTGTAATGGTGGCTACAGTCACTGCCTGGTTTACCAAATTGACAGTGACATGTACAATATGAAGTGTTCAGAGCCAGCTCAGCCAGATTCACAGCAGCAGTTCCCAGGATTTGCACACGCTGCCTTAGGAGAATGTTGGGAGAAAAGGGTCCATGCTGCCTAGAGAGTTCTTTCCCTCTCCTTGACCATTGCTTTTCTACTTAACAATAGCTCCCTAGAGCCTACTATCACCCTCTTACCACATCAGTCTTAAGTTTTTACCGAGGTGCTCTGATTACCTAATCACCTCTATTTGATCTTCTGTAGCCATTACTCACTCTTTTAGCCCAGATCAGCTTAGTGTTGGCCTTTTGGAGAAGGATAAGCCCAGGTGAAGAGAAGTCAGTGTCCTCACCTCCTATCCTATCCATCTGTCATTTTTGCCTCTATTTCAACCCAAGCCCCCGTGGACTCTTGGGGAGAGTCTGAGCCCAGGTGATTTCAGTTACTACTGTCATAACTACATGAACCTCGAGTGCCATCTTGTTCCTTGACTGCACTGACTGAAATGGGGATCATTCAGTCTCCAGTCCATAGGTTCACTGAAACAGAATTACTACTTTTTTCCAAAATGAATTTCTCATTTAAAAACCAAGTGAAGATCAAACAAGTGCAGAAGCATAGGATGTGACAAGTTTAAGACCTTTGCCCTGCCTGGCCTTTTCCACATCAGAATCAGTGTTTTCCTATTGAACTGGTCACAGAGTTCTATTTCTTCAGATTATGAGGAGAGGTGATTGACATATCTCAGGGTAATCGGTTCCACATATTTCTCAAGTTTCTTTTAGTTCATTCCTAAGATGTGCCCAGAGAAGCCCTTTCCAACTCCATCTTTAATTTTAAAAAATGGCAAAATTATATATACTATGAATATATCAGATGTCATTTCCATCCAGGTTTAAAAAAAATCCTCCCAAATATGAACTTACTAATCTTACTTCATTAGAGATAACTTAAAATGCCAAAGTATCCAGTTAAACAGCACTTTGGCATTAGTTTTATTTCACTCTTTGCAAAATTATCCAACACCCCAATTCTTACATAAGATTTTCCTTGGTGTCAAGTCTGGCTCTATCTCCCCTTTAATATACTCCAATTAGCTGACCCCAATCATGGAAGAGCCTCTAAAGATGTCTATGTCAATTCTTACTTCATTTCTATAAATAATCATCGTGCTATATACATATGAGTTTATATATTATATGATGTCATACTGAGATTTTCCGCTCCTTAAAGGCAAAGGCTATGTCTGTTTAACAGTCTAATCCAGAGCTATAGCATACATATTTGGTCACTGAGAAAACATCATTTAATAATAATTATATGGCATTCAAAAATTGAGAGGACCCTTGGTCAAAACCTGGAGTTAATTCTTCAGAAGAATGAGTTATTTTCTTTTATAAATAATTGATTTACTCTAGGAACTTAAGACATTTAGAAATAACATGATATTGGAGAAGAAACACCAAAGGGGATACTAATGAGGAACCAATGTAAGTGAAAACTTATCTCTGCTATAAGTTTCCATAACATCTGTACCTTTTTATGACAAATATTAACTTCTATTTAAATTATAGTTGAAGGTATAGACATCAGATCCCTGAAGGAGCCTTGTTGCAATCATCTTGATAGATTTTTCATATTCACATAAGCACCATGTCTCGCATGTAAGTATGCTGAACTTTTACAGAATTAACAGAGATGGGGTGGACTGTGGAACCATGATGAAAAGGATGTTGGTGGAACTGGTTTTAATGATATGCCTGTGTAGTTGATTTGGACACTCTTTCCTCTCCTTTACTATACTTTCTTATTCTCTTCACCCCCTCCCTGATCTCTATCAGAAGGATCACTTCCTATTTTTAAAATTTCATGAATATTATGTTCAACTTTTTAACTAATAAAGGCATATAGTATACAACTGATCCTGACTTCACACTTTTGTACCTTTTTTCTGTGTCTTTTGCTCTTTCTTCCCCTTCTCAACTCCGTTTTTCTTTCTACCCCTCATTTCTTTCTCTTTCTGAATCCATTTCTCCCACACTGATTCCATTTTTTTCCTATGGAAACAGCAAAGAGATGAGAAAGAAATAAAATAAGTAGGTACATATATGGGATGAGATAAAATATGCAGCACAGTTACCAGTCCTGCTTGTGTATATGCCACTGCACATTTCATGGGATATTTATTTAGAGGATTTTTTTAAAAACCTTTTTTTAAAAGAAGAGCAGTTCATCAGTTCATTTTCATAGCAGGCTTTTCAGTTGTGCGATTAAATGTGATATATATAACAATGTTTAATATATTCTTGGGTAACTGAAACAATCTTCAACTTAATTTCTTCTTTTCTTTCACAAACATTTATTAAATACCAACTATATACCCAGCAACATGTTGGACAGTGAGCATACAAAGCTCTTGTTCTAAACAAGAGTTGTATACTATATGCCTTTATTAGTTAAAAAGTTGAACATAATATTCATGAAATTTTAAAAATAGGAAGTGATCCTTCTGATAGAGATCAGGGAGGGGGTGAAGAGAATAAACAAATCCTTGTTCTAAACAAGTTCCACCAAGTGGGAGGGTGAAGAAATTACAAAATCCCACCTCAGAAAAGCCCAGGATGATATTGGTTCTTTAGTCAAATTTTCCAGGAACCGATCTTGTTTTGCAGGAAAGTAATGCCTGAAGTCTTTTTTTCTCAGCACTCCAGGATGAGAGAGCGTGTGTGAGTCAGAGTAAGCCCCCAATGTCATTTCAAAGTTATAAATGCTAATAAAATGTCTATCTGTTATTATTACCCCAGTGTCATATCAAAGCTATAAATGCTAATACAATATCTATCTGTTATTATTACTCTTATCACCAAACAGAGAATGGAAACAATTATATCACTGGGTAGTTTCTCCTCTGCTGCTACAATTTTACCTAATTGTTTAGTTAGTTCACTGGTCCTCAATCCTCATGGAACATCAGAATCACCTGGGTAGCTTTTAAATATCCCATTTAATGAGAAATGTTGATTTAATTGTTTGGTCATTAATTAGCTGGATCGCCCCCTCCCAGTAATTAACTTATCAAAAATGTCAATAGCAATAATAAAGGGAATTTAAGTAGAAGTGAGTGGAATGGTAGAATTCATGCTTTCATTCTCTGAAAGGAGGAAACAAACTAGTGTTTTAGAAAGTAGAGTTTTTCCCATGCACAGATTCTAAGAGAAATGCTCGTGCTTGATGATAAAAGGCAGTTCCTTAAGCAATTGCTGTACGATGGGTTTACTGTGTAGCCCTGAGGTCGTCAAATGACACAGAGACAGAACTCAGCATACAGTACTAGAGGAATGTACAGGTCGCCTTGTCCCTGTACTTCTTCTACCTGGAGGACACGAGCTTCGTGGAGGCAGGTTTTAGGAGCGCAGAGACTCTACTCCCTAAAGAGACATGGAAATGAAACAATTCTGTCACTGCTAATTTACTGACTTTGGAAACCATGCAGATGAGTAAGGGATAAGAATATTTAATGATGAAAATCAGGCCTATTCTCTTCCATATTGAAGGACAGAGGTATTTGAAGTATAAGCAAGCTATTTCTTAGGAAGTAGTTCTGAATTCTCTATACAACTTGAACCAGTGTTTCAGATCTCATTTCCATAATAGTGAGCTAAAATAAATTTAGGCCTCAAAAATATTTAAGTCCACACTAAGCAAAGTGTAAAAAATATCTGCCATATATAATCACACCTCTTTCTATAAAGAGCTCCTTCAAACTAATTTTAAAAAGTCAGAACACAATAGAAATTGAATCAAGTTTTCTATATTACAATTCACATAAAAGGGCATACAAATAGCTCTTTTAAAAAGGTAGAAAATGTTCATCTTCATTGGCAATAAGATAAATGCAAATTAAGATTAATCTTATTTATCATTTTTTAATCTATCAGATTGGTAAAGATCCAAAATAATATATAGACTATGGAAAAATATGCACTCTTGTACATTATTGATGGGAGTATAAATTGACATAACTTCTATGGAAGACAAGTTGTCAATATCTGACAAAATTACAATGCACATGCATTTGATCCAGCAATTCGCCTTCTGGAAATTTAACCTACAGAAATATATAAGGTTACTGCTGCAGGATTATTTGGAAGATCAAGAGATATCTATATAATAGAACCATTATATGCTACATCCATAAAATAAAACATAATGAAGCCTTAAAAAGTATGAGTTACTGTTTAACCTACCAATTTGGGATTATCTTAAAGATATATTGCTAAGGATGTAAAGGTTGTAAAGTAAGATATGTATTTTACTTTTTACGTATATATTATATTATATATATATAAAATGTGCTGCCCTTTGTCTATCTTTTAAATTTTCAACTGTATGAATGTATATAATTTATTAAAAAATAATGTTCCGAGGCTATTGTTGCCAGCTGTCAAAAACAGTCACAGACATAAACCTGCATAAAATCCCATCTAAAGGCAAAATGATGTACCTGCCTCCAAGGGTGCAAGTGCAATACTAGGTTGTTTTAAATATTCACTTACTCTGTATACATATCAACTATTGACCATTCCTGCATTGAGGAATGTAAGGAAAGATAATGACTGGAGCTTGACTGCTCTAGTTACTGGGAAACCCATCCCTCCTCTACTGCCGATAACAGAAGGACTGAACACATTGACTTCCTGAAAAACTCTCCCACATTCCCCAACTTTGCACTTCTTCCCCTAATTCCTGATCCCTCTAGTCTTAGCCTACACACATAAAGAGTATTCCATGACGTCTACCCCACACAAGACTGGGTTGGGTTTCCCATCCATGTGTTCCTAAGTACCCCTTATAAACCAAAAGAGTAATCCTTTCCCTTCCCTATTGCAGTTCCCTGTTAACTTGTCTGTCTGCCTCCAAAAATCTAGTTTCTCTAAGTGGCAAGGACTGGGTCTTACTCACTGCTGTATCCTTAGCATCTGTCACAGAACCTACCCAAAATGTGTATTCAATAAATATTTGTTGAATAAAAGAATGAGAAATTGTTTTGTTGTCAAGAATTACTCCTACATCAGAATAAAAAAGGCATACTCTTAGCATAAGCTCTTGTTCAGTTTGGAGAGCAGGAAGGATAGGTGGGGAACAATTAGACTTCGCAAAACAAAACAAAACCCTTCAAAGCCATTATAATTCAAACTTATCAAGGGATTAAGCACATCTTCTTTTGTTTTTAAAATTTTTAATAGACTATTTTTTGAGCAATTTTAGGTTAATAGCAAAAAAAGGGGAAGATACAGAGATTTCCCATATACCCCCCATCCCTACACAAGCATCACCTCCCCCATTATTAACACCCCACCAGAGTGGTACATTTGTTTGTTTGTTTGTTGGTTGGTTTGTTTAAATTTTTTATTTTAAAGATGTGGAATACAACTCAGGGTTAGGTATACAAATGTTCATTATGTAGTTACCCTTGTTAATGAGGTGTGCCCCGCCTCTCCACCCCCCACCACCGGCAGTTTCCCACTACTGCCAATCCAATCCCTTTCTTATAGTATTATGATAATTGTTCAAGGTCTCCTTATGAGTGGGAATGTATGGTACTCTGTTCTTTGTTTCTGTGATAGATCATTGAGTAAGATAGACTCAAAATCCATCCAAGTTGCTGCAAAGTCCATATGTTCGTCCTTCTTTATAGCTACACTGTATTCCATTGTGTATATGTACCAAGAGTGGCAGGAACATTTGTTACAGCTGATGAACATACACTGACCCATCATAGTCATTCAAAGTCTATAGTTTACATTAGGGTTCACTCTTGGTGTTGTACCTTCTGTGGGTTTGGATAAATGTGTAATGGCAGGCATCCGCCATGATAGTTTCATACAGAATAGTTTAATTGCCTCCCACATTTTCTGTGGCTTACCTGTTCATCCCTCCCTCCCCCAAACCCTAGCAACCACTGATTCCCTTATGTTTTAAAAAGCATTGTCATTTGCCTTGATTCGTGCACTTGTATTTCTCTGTTGCTTGCTAAAGGAATGCTGACAGGGACTTCTGTCATGCCCTTCCCCCTTCCCAGGATTACTTAGACAAATGACCCAGAGACCCTGTCTTTGAGTTGAGAGTTGGAGAATCATGCTCACCATTTTTGCATTTATTCTATTAAACCAAATGGACTATTAATTTGAAGCATGGTATTTTCAGAAGTTAAATAAATCTATGGGAGAGCACTTAAAATTAACGTTCAGAATTATTGTCTAAGGACCTATTTTCCCTCCAACAAAAGTTTATGCATCAACAGACCAATTATAAGTCATGACAGGGCATGGAGCCAATTTCTCATCCTTTCAAACTTTAGTGCTGATAATAATACTTAAATTTTATGTGTATATACACATGCATGCTGCCCAATTTGGCTGCCGTTCTCTAAAAAGCTGGTTGAATGTATGCCTGACCAATGTCCAGGGAAGAAGAGAGACCTGGGCAAATAGTATCCAGAGCACAAATTAACATTCATAAACTCTTTCTGACACATAGTTTTATGATTAAACCAAATATAAAAGGGAGGGGAAGGACATTTTGTGGAAGAATCTTTGGCTAAACCGAGAACATCTTGCTTTCCTAAGAACAAGAGCGCAAAAGTCTTTAGTTTTGTGTTTCAGTTTAACCATAATTACTTAACTCTCACCGCCTTGGAAAGTTCTTTCCTTAAAAGAAAACTTTTCAAACTAACTTAACTGTCCTTTCTTTTGAATCTCCTTTTTTGTAATGAAAGACAGTAGAAAATATTTTGGAAAAGCTTTAGTCAAATAATCGAAAAGACCGCCCCCCTTACTTTCAACCAACTTTTGGCATTGACTTCAGCAACTGCCAGAGGGTAGACAAAGGGCAGATGAAAAAAATGGCCAACTCTTTCCTCTCTACTTTAACTCATCCCTTAGGAGAGGTTGGCTTATGCCCTCCAGCCCTCAGCAGGCAAAAATGTGCCTTCTTTCCTCACAACCCCATGCAGGAATTTGTATATTCCCTGGGAGTTGAATAAGTGCTTTTAAACAGTCAGTGTGATGGTTGAAGCTTGGAGTAAAGCCCATTAAGAGCTGAAAAGAATTCCCAGCTGCGTTTCACCAGTCCATGATCCCAGCTGCAGCAATGCGCAGGGGACTCTGTTTCTTAAGCCCTTTATGGATATTATGTACATATGCACATCAATGCACATGAAGGCATGACTTTGAAGCAGTTGGGAAGCCCTGCACCTTAGAGATGAATTAATTTTCTTTGTGAGACAGACCTGAGTATCTATAGGTACAGGGTAAATACATTATACCCCTTTGTTTTTTAAATTGTAAAGATTCCCAGCATGATTTCAAACATTTGGGGTTTCAAAGAAATCCCAAGCATGAGTCTCCATGTCAAAAGCAGATAGGGATATGAAAATAAGAAATCATAATTTTAGGTAAGTCAAGAAGTATCCGTTCATATTGAGAAAGAAAGTCATGGGGATTAAAGAAAGTTCAAGATTAGTCTATGTAGGGACTCCTCTCTGACCTGGGATGACATAGAGTAAGTCTGAATTTCCTCCTTACTGGGGGAACTGTTTCTTATAAATATATGCTGAATTTCCCCTTAAGCTTATACTCAAGTGAAGGAGTGCTGCTGATAATGAAAGGAGATTGAGCAATGAGGTGTAGAACGAGAATATTATTCTTCTAAAGAAATAAGAAAATTATAACTTTGGGTATCCATCATTTTTCACTGGATGAGTGGCAACCAATAAAGCCCAGGAGCCTAACCTAGAGACAAAGTTAAAGGAACATGATCTCCACTTTTCTAAGACCGTGCTTATCTGATAACAAATAAACCCCATCATTTACCACTTTGGTCACAAAGTATAATCAGTCCAAATAAAAGCATCTGACCCAAACTTTTCCATCACCATGCAGACATGGTGCCATTTGTACCCTGACCTATATTCCTCATCATTTGGCACTGACTGTAACCCATGTGGGGTTTTTGAGTGCCTGATCTAATGACTTCCAGTTTCTGTGCCAAGCTTTGAATATCATTTTTTTTCCAGACCCTAATCTTAATTTTGGCTCTGTTTGTTTACTGGCTAACCTGAAGTCATCACTGTCTGTCAATTTCGGAGCTTTTGACATAGTATCCTCCATAGGATCATTCACATCCTCAGTGAAAAATCCCAATACATGAAAGAAGTCAACACTGAAAAAGCAAACAACAAACTCCTCAACAAATAACAGATTTTTAAAAAATAACAAAAGCTAAAATGACCAAATGTCATAAATGTCCTCAAAAAACCTGGAAGAATGGAGGAGGAAGAAAGCAGTTTGGAAAAGGCATTATTGTGCCTAGAAAGACAAGAACTTTAATTGCCTGCAATTTTCTCTGTACTCATTATGTTCATTCAAAGTCTAGTATTATTTTGATGTCATTATTCTGTGTATAGCCTTGTTTTTATTTTTTAAAATATAAGAAAGGGATTAAAAAAAATTTATCCCAAGCCTGTCAGACAAACTGTTCTCTTCTCAGAGGCGGAGACTTGCTGACTATGTCAGCAGAACTATTCATTTCGCATGGTCTCCCTAGAGCTGGAAAACCAACGTCCAGAGTGTGACTTGTAGTACCTTTGTCCTCAATATTGACAGAGGGGTCAAATTTGTGGTTTGATTCCAGAGTTTGTGTTCGGCCCCAACTCCTTGGCAGCAGGAGTTTTATGATGAAAGGAAAGCACACAGTTGACTAGGATTTAGAGCTTTGCTCAAGGTCAAAAGGGGCACCTCTGGGCAACAAGCATCCTGTGAAAAGCCCAGGGCACCAGCAGAATCAAAGCTATTTGTTAAGGCATATCAGGCAGTCAAGAGCACCCATCAAGTGCTGTTTGTAGAGAATTTAGGAAATTAAAATGAAATAGAAGACATGGCCCCTTCCATTTAGGAGTGCAGAATCTAATGGAGGGAATAAAATACACAGGCAAGAAATGGGACAGTCACAAAAGAAAATAGATGGAAACATTTACAGGATAGCAGAAGAAACATGCTAAGGCAGTCATTGCTAATTGGACATGTACAGAGATGTATACTCTTGTGCTAAAGACATCTAGGAATCAATGAAGAAAAGCCTCACTTTCACAGTGTGGAAAAATATGATTTTTATAAAGATATTTCAACCCCAAGTCAGACCACTTGATATCCCTCCCACGCCTTCCCTGGCTCTATATCCTATATATCCCCCCACCGTCTGGTGTAGAGAATGACTAAACCCAAAGCCAGAGAATGTAATAGGAGAGGACGCAGACATTTGGGGTGGGGGCGGAGAAGGAGTTAAAAGAATGTGAAGGAGAGGCTCTGTAGGGAGTTCGTCAGCAGTTCATAGGGTATATTCTTAAGGGGAAATTCAGCATATTATTTATAAGAATCAATTCCTCCAATAAGGAAGAAACTCTCTGTTAGGGAAGTCGGAGAAGAGTCCCTTCATATATTAATCTTGAGCTTTCTTCCCAAAAGACCAGAAATATGCCCGCATGCCTATAAACAAGACAGGGGAACAAGTTAGCCAGACTAGAGACATCACACTTTGTATTCTTCCCAGCAGATTATATTACCTGAATGAAAGGTAAACAACTGATGGAATAATTTTGGGGATTCTTTGTAACATTAGCCTAGCTGTGGGGAGATGGGCCACTCTGTTATATGCCCTCCCACGCCCTGTCCTTGGTCTATTTCCCCTAGAAATAGAAATGCTCATTTCTACCTGAGTAGAAGATAGAGACATCAAAGCAAGACATGGAGGATGAACCAATCTGCTATCCAGTAAAGATCATTTGACTGTCCCATCTGCTCCTCTCACTGGCATGAGGTGCAGGCTCAGATTACAGGGACGTGGACATATGTAAGTATGAGGCATAAGACAGAGAGAAAAGCTTACCTGGATGTGGGATGCTCACAGAGCACAGGGAGCATGACTTCACAAATTTACCTTTTATTACCTGAAAAGAAATGAAGTATTGTCCAAAGATCTTCCTGTGCAGTTCGCACAATAAGCTGGACTTCAGTGAACAAACACAGTAGGCTTGATGAAAGCCTACCATATTTTATTTGTATTAGAATTGTGACCTAAACAGGATGCTTCATCCAGTACACAACCCCCCAGGTGTAAATTGCAAAGGAGAAGGGAGAAGACCAACCACTCCTCAGGCTGTGGGTCTCCCTCTTCCTGAGGCTTCACTGTGAAGTGATATTGTTGGTCCTAAATTCTAGGCAAGATAATAATATAAAGTATCCCATGAGCCCACTGCAACAAGTTTCCATACAAAGCCTGCCTGATAAAACTTCACTGGTTTACATTAGACTAGTTAAAAATTCTTATTATGGCAAATCTACACACACACACACACACACACACACACACAATAATAATAAATCTAATTTATTTCCAAATATATGCCCCAAAGAGACTTCAGGAGCACAGTTCTTCTTCTCCCATTGCCTTATTATACAAAATCAATTATTTTAAACTCTAAGCATACTCAAAATTAATACCAAATATAATCAGAAAAAAGGTGTGCTGAAAGAATTAACTATATATCCTTGAAAAGATGAACCTATCAATACTCCTCTTTAAAAGTTATCACTTTAAAAATTATTTCTATATTTTCTTTCACAATGTTTGCATTTCAGAAAGCAATTTTAATTAGTAATCTTCCCTTCATTAGGGATATCATGGAGACAAGAATTTGTCCTAACAAAGAATGTTTTGCAGCTTGTGCTTTTGTAAAAATGAACATTGTAAGTGACATCAGGAATAATGAATTGCAAGACAGCAGTGGCAGAAAACCTGGAGATATTTCATGAAAGGGTTAGAATTACCACAAGCTTCTGTTCCTATCACCAGCAGCCTTCAACCCACTGTGTGGGTGACAGCCTTGAGATCAAGTCAGAGCCTCATGTCATTATGTGAGGAACCTCATCTGCAGAGCAAGTGTCAGGAAATAGCCCAGAATCCACATAATTTCCTTCACAATTAAAATTTCTTGCTAACAGTTTATAAGTGGATTCATAAGAGGTTAATTCTACAGAGAGCAGGAGGGAAATAACTATTAAAAACAGGACAATCACTATTCACCACAGGAACAGTTGCCAACATAAAATTTTGGCCCAAGGTACTAATATTGAGCTGTGGATTACAGCCTTTAGTGAGACTATGACCATCCACAATTAATTTAAAGGAAATGATTTCCTAATTAGGATTGCCACCCATCTAGAGCCTGCGGTTAAAAAGTAGGAAAGGGAAAAAGAAAAGGAAAAAACTACCTCTGCACATTAATTTCACTATCTTTTCTATTTTTAATGTTCAGCTGGTTTAAAGTAGCCCTAAGAAAATGAGATCTACAGCCTTAAAATTTAAGTATGGCATTAATTCTCTTCAAAATTAGATTATTGATTCTCTAAACATTTGGTTGCTAATCAGCACTTGTCCTTGGGATAGAGTTTTACTACATAATACTGAGGCAGTATCAAAATCAGAAAAAAACGAATTTTGCTTCAAGTATTTCAAGTGCCCACTCACCCTTTGGCGCGCTATCTGTTCCTCCTCCCCTGGGGAAAGGTAAAGTGTATAGTGGAAAGAACACAGACCTTGGTGTCAGAGGGTCAGGGTCAAGGGTTCACATCCATCCCCGACTACCCCTAAAACACTAGACAAATCAATTAATGCCTTGAAGTCTCAGTTTCCACATTTATACAAAGGGATAATTACTATCACTGATATCTATCTTAAAAGGCCATAAAGAGAATAAAATGCAAAACTGACTAACACAGAGGGTAGCAGATGAGTTGGTGGCAGATGCTCGTGCTGGCGTGCAATGTGCAGGTACTCAAAGAGTTGTTTGTCCCTTTGCCTCCAAAGAACAGTGAACCAATTAGGAATCTTTTCACTTCAAATAATAGCAAGTACAGTTCAAAGTGGCTTGTAAAAGAGAGGAATTCATCAGTTTGCATCTCTAAAAGTCTGGGAATAAGGTTGGCTTCAGGCATGGCTTAATCCAGAGATACAAATCATGTCCTTAGGCTCATTTCTCTATGTCTCAGTCTTGGTTTTCCTCTATGCTGGCCTCATCCTCAGGCTGGATTCCCTCAAGGCAGCATGATTGCTGAATAGTCCAAAACCCCACATCTACTCACTGCTATATGCTGTGGAATAATGACAACAGAAACTCTTATATATTGATCTGTGTGTCCGGTGCCTTTCTAAACATTTTATATGTATACTCCCCCATTACAATCTCATTGTGTCTATTTTATAGAGGAAGAAACCGAGATACAGAGAGGTTAAGTAACATTCTCAAAGTCCTTCAGACAGATGGCAATAAATCCGGACCAGAACCCAGTCTGCAGCTGAATTTTGTGCTTATAATTTCTTTGCTGAGTTCTCCCTCTTAGAGCCCCAGTGAAGAACTGTTGATAGTTCATTGGCTCTAATTGGGTTGTGTCCCTTCTTGAACTAATCACTGTGAGCTGTTGGTGACAGGATACACTGATTGGCTTAAAGCAATTAGGACCCACCCTTGGAGCTGGGAAGTGTGGCCAGTCCATTGACAGAACATGAATGACTGAGAAGGGTGAAGAAGTATTTCCCAAAAGTGACTGTTAAGAGAAAAGGAATAGAAACCCGCTACAAACAGCAAACGTTCCCTGAAGGGATGTAGATAGAAGCTGTAGTTGGAATCTCCAATAAGTGTATTGTTTAGAAAAGAAGCAAGACAGGCATGCGAGGACTGTAGTATAAGGCACTCAATCACATTCCTTATTGAAACGGTGTCCTAGGGTGGAAAAATTTTAAACTAGCAAAATTTCTTGAGCTTGTTTTGCAAGACAGTGGAGAAGAAAACAGTTTATTACAATCTCCTCCATTTGCAACAAAGTTGGATGGCAGACTAAAACCTATTGGATCCAACATGGCTAACAGTAGTCTAACGACCAGACTTAACCTATGAGTGAAAGTTTTGATATCAGAGAGCCCAAAACTCCACCTCAAGATCATGTTAATGTTACCATTTTTGAACAGTCAACCCGTTAAGAAGCACATAAGGACAATAGCAAATGCCCAAAGGATTTCCCGATCCCCCTTTCCTTCCAGCCAATCATAGTCCAGTACTAAAACCCCAAACCCTCTAAACTTCTCCTTTAAACCTGTGACTACAGGGCTTTGTCAGTCACTCACAGTAAACTTTTCTTGTTGCAAAATCCAGTGCTTTGGTGTTTGGCTTTCATTGCATGTGCAAAGGGACCCAGTTTGGTCTGATGGCATTATAGCAAGACAGCAGGTTACTCACTGTCTATACACCATTAGAATGCTTGCAAGGTGGGCTCTGACTGCTAAGGCCGCCTTCCTTGCCTTCTCTTGGCTCTGAATGGCTCCTCACCCATTTTTACACATCCATTTAATCATCTATTATCCCATCCATTCATTTAAAAGATAGGAAGATACCTATCTTGTGCCAGATGTTGTTGACACTGGGTGTTTTAGGGTGAGCAATCTGGGCACAGTCTCTGTTCATATGCAGAAGGTGAAGGAGTCACTGTTACAATTAGAGTGTGACAGACAGCTGAAATGGGGAGCTGTGTTTGGAAGGTGAAAGGTGATGTACAAATCCACAAAAGAGGAATCTAACCCAAGCTTGGAGGTCTGGAGCGGTTTCCAGGAATAAATAACATCTAACTTGAGACCCAAAAGAAAATAAGGAGATGAATGAACAAGGTTGGATGCAAATGGGAACCCAGAAATGCCATTCTCTGAATGCTCAGACTAGCTGCCTCCTGTGATCCCTATAGTAATGGCTTCCCACGGCCTCACCATCCTCAAAGCCTCCATTAGAGCTCTTCTAAGGAAACTGAAAATGTGTGATTAATTTAATTGATGTACATGTGCTTTGTGTCAGGTAGGGTTGTGCTTTATTGAACCATGTTCCTGAAACCCTAGGGTTCCACAAAGTCCTCAGGAACTAAAAGGGTAAAAGTGAGGGATAAGATGAAAGATCTAGTGCTTGGGAAAGGCAAAGAAGCTGAGCATGGAGACTCCTGGGTGTCCCTTCCCTGATCCAACCAGACCAGTTTTGCTCTTATACTTTGTATAGTGGAAAACATAGCTATGTATTATGGGGGGGAGGGGGGACAAGGTTTTACTGCTAAAAAATAAAGTTTGAATAGTTTTGAGGTAGAACATGTATTTATTAGACAAAGTCCCTTAAGTGTACTGTTTCTGGATATTTCTCTATATACATCAGTGATTAGGTTCTTAGCTGGGAGTATAATGATCATCATGAGAAAGTTCTAATTTGGCTTAACACATGTCAAATTACAATGCTTCTTCCAGGAATGCAGCCATCTATAAAACTGTATGTGGCAAGACAGACATGAGAGGCTTTGATGTGCAACTTTGGATTTCAATAAAGGGTGGACTTTCTGTTGGGAGTGATCAGTGATGTTTTCACAGAAGGGGTGGGCTCTGAATTGCATTTTGCTGTATTTCAATAGTTATGGGCAGGAAAAAGGAAGACTTTCCAGATGAAAGGGGAAAAATGAGAAAAAAAAGAAAGGTCAGAAATACAAAGTCATGTTTGGAAAATAGCAGGCAGAACAATTTGACTAGAACCTGAGTACTGAGTAGAGGAGTTGTATGAGATTAAACTAAAAAGCTAGCTCAGGTAAACAGGGTAGGGGGCAAGAATGACAATTGATTTACTTTCCCTCCTCAGGGCATTTGCACTTGCTGTTTTCTCCACTTGGAATCCTCTTCTCTCAGATATCTGTATGACCTTCTCATTATTCAAGTCTTTGATCAAAGTCATTTTTGTAAGAGGTTTACCTTGACCAATCTGTTAAAGCAATTTGCTGTCTAGCCCGTTACTATATTTCATTTCCTTCAGAGCACTAACTTATCTTGTTTATTTGTTTACTTTTCATTATTTTCTCACCAGAAGTCAAATGCCATGAAAATAGGAATCTTCTTTCTCTGGTTCCCTGCTGAATTTCCAATGCTGAGTGAACACATGGCATATAGTAGGTGCTCAATAAATATTTGTTCAATGAATGACTGTATGAGCTGTTCTTCAGTCAATGGCTAACAAAGAGACATAGGAATTTTAAGTAAGAGAATAAAACAATCCTAGAAATATTCAAGAATAGTTCATTTGACAGCAGATCTTATGATAAAAATAGGCAGCATGAGATTAAAGGAAGGGAGATTTACAACTAGGAGGCAACTTTTGTAGTCCACATAAAGAAGTATAAGAGACTGAACTTGGGCAGTGGCAATGGCTATGGAAATATGGGATAGATGAGAGAACTGTGAAGATCAAAGGCTTGCTACTTGAGGACGGATTAGATATGGAGGTTACTGAGAAAGGAAAAAATAATGGTGTCTTGATTAGAAAGACAGACTTTTAGAAAAGGAGCTAATTTGGGCAGGGCTCAACTTGAAGCATCTTGAGCTTTAAGTGACACAACCTGTGGAAATGAAATACAAAATCAAGTAGGCAATGAGTGTCCTTGCCTGGAAAAAAAAGGTTAGGGGAGAAAAATAAAGATTTGAGAGTAAGGGACAGTTGATACCTTGATAGTGAAGATAGTCTCTAAATAAAAATGTAGAGAGAAAAGAATAGAGGGTTGAAAATAGAAGTGTGGAAAGTGGTTGTAGTTCAAGGATGAAAGAAAGGAAAGGAAAGGAGGCAGTAGGATATGGGATGAGAGCTGCGATTCAGTAAGGAAAAAACAAATTGAGAAACGGGAGCATTTTAAGGTGGTCATAGGATGCCCAGGATCCTACAGAAGATTTTGCAGGTTGAGGACCAAAGCCTCTCATTTCTGTCCTTGAAATGGGAAGAGCAGTTTTCAATGCACTCTACAGTTTATCATCACCAAGACCCTCCACCACATTGCCCCATTTCTTGGAATCCCACACGCACTTACATGTAAACTCTGTAGAACCCCTCAGCAAGCACACCCGTTCCAAGGCTCTCGCCATTTCCAGACTTATTTTTTATGATTCTCTCTTCCCTACTTCTGCATCCAGGTATGCATTTTAGATTTCCACCAAACCACAGAGCTCACCCAGGCATAATACTGCATCCTTCATCAACTTGTATGAGAAACTCAATCACACAGAGTACATCAAAACTTTTGTAGTTTTATTGAATATTGTGGGGGCATGGAGCAAGGGGCAAGTGTTTGTCACATCTGTTCTTTTATTGAGCATCTACTATGATTTAGTTACTCTCCTAAGTGCTACAGTATCACAGTGAGCCAGACATATAAAATCCCTGTTTTCTTGGAGCTTCCAATATAGTGAAGGATAGATGATCAACTCCAGGGAGAATGTGGCCACCTGCCAGCCTCCTGTTCTCTGGCTCTCTTTCAGTTCTCCTCTACTAGACCTACTCTGTCCTGCTCTGTGGCTTTCTGAAGCCTATGGTCTGACATGTGACCCCATAGTTCCCCACCCCCACAACATTGCTTTATCTTTCACAAACCTTGGAATTTTGGCAGACAAAAATACCTCCATCTTGTTACACAAGATTCTCCTATTCCATGGAGCCAGACTGATAGGAGTTGGCAGGTAACTAGACCACCCAGCTGCCAACTGGAATGTTTATGAGGGAATATGGGACAATGGAATGGACATCGAAATTTGGGCTTAGGGAGCTCTGGGGTCGTATCTCTGTCTCTTACTGGTTGAACAATATTAAATACATTACTTAATCTTTCCAGACCTTGACTTTTTTCCATCTGTAAAGTGGAGGAGCCATTCATAACTTCCTCTTGGTGGTATGGTAAAGATTCAATAGGACAACAAATCAAAGTTCCTACTTCAGTTAAGTGCTCAAATATGACTAGTTTATTTCCCCTGGGTTCTAAAAAATTCAGAGGTAAATTAGGAAAATGAATTAGTTCTGATTAGAACTCAAAACCAAAGAATGGTCACATGGTTCAATAGGAGATGAGAAAAGTTAGCACATACTGTACTTCAAGGGACAACATAAGTATTCATAGATCTCCTCGAGGGACCTCTATTGAATGATAGGGTGACCCCTTCCAGTATCATGAACTAGGTATGAGACTTAACTAAACCCACTCCACACCCTGTGGCTTATTACTTATTATTAGCTCTCATTCCTGTTCCAATAGGATTGTCTTAAGATGAAACTGAGTCAGAAGGGTGGAGGATTGTCCCAGGTAGCCAGGCTACCAGAATTCTGACATCTGTGATAGGAGGAGCAAGTGACTTGTTCTCATAGTGAATGGTTGCCATGGACTGGAAAGTTCAGAATCTCCTGCTTGTAAGGGCTTTGGAAGGTCACCCAACCTGCCCCTCACCTAGCACTGCTGAATAAGTAGCTCCCAGGTTTGAGTCAGGCCAAATACTTAAATATTTCTTAGGTGAGTCTTGTGGCCTGTGGTGAAGACCAGATATTCTCTACTTCTAACAAGCCCTAAGGAGATACTTGCTGCCAGTTCATGGGCCACATTTTGAATAGCAGATTCCTAGATTTCTCAGCAGATGCCTCAATTACTAAACCCCCATCAAGAGCTTGTTTGACCTATGTTTGGTTACCTTCTGTCCAAGGAATCTCATTACCTCTGATGTGGCCCATTCACACTTTATCCCTTTTAGTTGAACAGCTTGTGTGTGTATGTGCATTTCATGAGTCCTGTTACTGTACTAAATTTTGTGCCTATGAATCCTTTGGTAACTCACAGAGAATTCTTATTTGTGTTTTTGTACACCATTTATCTCTTTAGAGGTTATAACATTAACTGTAGTTTTTGGTAGAAAATATAGATGAATAAAGGGAAAAGTTCATAATATCCATAATATCACCAACCAGAGATCCCTGCTGTTGAAATATTGAAGTGTTTCCATCTAGCTTGTTCTTATTTTGATCAGAAATCTGATTCCTCACTTTCTCTCTCAAAATGTCACAGAACAAGGCTCAGCCCAGGCTTTTTTGTCTGACAGCTTAGGGCGATGGCAGCAATTCTCCACTGGCTAGGGCTGAACTGCCAGCCTTTCCCAAAACTCTGTGGCCCCAACTCCTCACAGGAGCAAACTTTGGGCAAAGATGGCAAGGGGGAAAACCCAGGTCCTCTGGGTGAAGATGACACTGCTGACATTGAGCTGCAGGCTATTTTTTCTAGTCATCATTATGGCTTTACAACGAGCCATTGTATTTCTTTTACTTGATACTGCTTGTCACCAATAAGTAAGCATTTAAAGTACCTGTAACCACAAAATAGAATGTTTTTCACAGAGAAAAGTAGATTGGTTCATGGCCAATAATATCCTCACCCTCACTTAGTTTCGTAACTGAGTGTGGACTCTTGAGTTGGAATGCCTGGGTTCACATTCTGGCCCATCATTGATTGCTAACTCTGAAAAGTTGGGCTAGTTACTTAACCTCTGCTACACCTCAGTTCTTCATCTTTAAATGAGGATAATAATACCACCTAGCCCACGGGATTCTTATGTGAATTAAACGTGTTAATACACATAAATTTCTTAGAACAGTGTCTGACGTGTGGAAAGAATTAAGTAGAGGATATCTAAAGTGCACACATACACAAACAGCCACAGAGTCAAGCTTAATGGGCAAGATATATTGGGATAAGGAGATCAACCTGATACTGATTTGCATATTTTAACCTTGAGAAATAATTGTATAGGAAAAGGCTACCAAAGTGCCCACAGCTAACTGTGATAATGAGTACATTCTGCCCCAGAACTCAGGATGGAGATTGTTATTTGTGGCCTTCAGCCTACTTGGAAGAGACTGTCCTCTAAGTTGTAAGCTCAGTGGCTGGAACAACACAGGGGCTCAGTAAATGTTCATCATTGAGGATGGCTGTGGCCACCTCTCTCACCATGCCTGGTTCTGCCTGCTAGGCCTTAAGAGATGGCCCGTGGTACACAGTGGGAAACTGGTAACATTTTTTAGTTAGGATAGATTCTCTAGGACAGTCCACTGAGGATTCCATGTCACTCCGTCTGCATGCTGCTGAGGCCTCTGGTCGAGCATCAGATGTTCTGAGTCTTGAGAGCTGTGCTGAGTCCCCAGGGAGTCACTGGCTCAGCTCAGGGCAATTAGTGCATTACTACAATTATAGCTGGTTTTCTAGGAAGCATCTAAATGGCACCCTGATGACTAGAAAAAGATAATGTTCAATTCTATATCCCTAACTTCCTATTAGAAAATTACCTAGACACTGGAGACAATCTGACTCATTAATAAATAAATTCATTTCTTTGTTTTCTAATCCAGACCATAAGTAATTTACCCCATGCATTGATCCTAGGATTTATAACCCTTTCTCTTTTTCCTTCCTCCTTGTTCATTCCTTTATTTATTTTTAACAGCTTGATTGAGGTACAATTGACATAAAATAAACTACACATAATATATAATCTGATAAATTGTCACATACACACAAAACTTGGTATCTGAGGGGCTTTGGTTCCAGGAATCCTGAGTATACCACAATCCATGTCCCACTGTAGGGTCTTGAGAACCCACATACAGAAAAAATCAGCTCCTCATAAGTAAGAGGCTTTCTCATTCTGTGAATGCTGTATTTCAATCCGAGTTTGTGGGAAGAAATCTGGATATAAGTGAACCTGTGCATTCCAAGCCTGTGTTGTTAAAGAGTCAACTGTAATTTAAATAATCTCTAGATTACTTATAATTAATACAATGTATTATATAAATAGTTATATAAATAGTTGTTATACTGTATTGTTTTTCTTTGTATTAGCTGTTATTTTTGCGTTGTTATTTTAAATTTTTTTCCAAATATTTTTTATCTCCAGTTGACTGAGTCCATGGATGAGGAACTCGTGGATATGGTCAACTGACTGTTCATCAACATCTCTGAAATCAGCACCAAAATTTAGCTAATTGAGCTGTCATGTTCACCACCCCCAAAATTTCCTCATGCCCCTTTGCAGTACTTCCTTCTTACATATAATTGTCCCCAGCAGAATCCTGGCAATCACTGATCTGGTTTCCTATGGACTAAGCTGCATTTTCCAGATCTTTATAGAAACGAACCCTACCACAGACATTCTCCTTCTTCTTCTTCTTCTTTTTTTTTTAGTACATTGACTGGGACCTCCAGTATGATGCTGAATAGGATGGGTGTGGTGAAAGCAGAAATCCTTGCATTGTTTCTGATCTTAGGGGAAAGCATTCAGTCTTTCATTCATAGCTGTGTGTTTTCACAGATGCTCTTTGAGGAAGTTCCTTTTGTACTCTTTGTTTGATTAGAGAAATAGGTGCTTCAAACTGTCAAATATTTTTTCTGCATTTATTGAAATGACACAGAATATATTCATTAAAAAGGTGCATTACATTGACTTTTGAATATCTAACAAAGCTTGCATTCCTGGGATAAACCTCACTTGATTGTGATATAGTATTCTTTTATCTACTGTTAGATTTGATAAATTTAAGTTTAGAATTTTTGCATCTATAGTCATGAGGAATAAGAATTTGTAGCTCTTTTCTTGTAATGTCTTTGGTTTCGTTTCAGAATAATATTCTGGTCTCATAGAATGAGGTGGTCCTATTACCTTCTTTTTAGTTTTTTGAAAAAACTTTTATAGAATTGATATTATTTCTTCCTTAAATGTGGACCATCTAGACATGAAGATTTGGGGAAAATAATTGTGGAAGATGAAGATTTTTAATTATCGAATCTATTTCTTTGAATTGAAAGAAATATTTATTTCTCCTTATGTGAAGGAATTTATTTATTCCTTCTTATGTGATGAAACAGCTTACCTTTCAAAAAATGTGTCCATCTTATCTAAGTTTTAAAATATATTGGCATAAAGTTGTTTGTGTTATTC
Source organism: Carlito syrichta (assembly GCF_000164805.1). Taxonomy (NCBI): domain Eukaryota; kingdom Metazoa; phylum Chordata; class Mammalia; order Primates; family Tarsiidae; genus Carlito; species Carlito syrichta. The sequence goes on from NW_007246506.1 coordinate 826,000, forward strand.
TTTTATTTTTTTTTTTAATATTTGTAGAATGTGTAATGATGTCACTTTTTTATTTCTGATATTGATATTTGGTACTCACTGAATACTTGCTTTTTATCCCAATTAGTAAAATTAGAGATCTATAAGTTTGATTGATCTTTTCTAAGAACTGATTTATGATTTCAGTAATTTTTTAATTATATTTTGGTTTTCTAGTTTATTGATTTTTTTGTTCTGATCTTTATTATTTCCTTTGTTCTTCTTACTTTGAGTTTTAATTCCTCAAAGTAGAACTTGAGATCATTGATTTGAAAGCTTTACTAGTTCTAGTAAAGCTAGTTCCTTAAGGTAGAACTTGAGATCATTGATTTGAAAGCTTTCCTTTTTTATAATGTATATGTTTAGTGATATAAATTATCCATAAGTATTGCTCTATTGGCATTGCACGAATTAAAATACTTTTTCTTTTCTTTCAGTTAAAAATGTTTCCTAATTTCTCTTTTGATTTCTTCTTTAATCCATAAGTTATTTATAATTGTTTTATTCAACCTCTATTTGGGGATTTTCCAGTCATATTTCTGTGACTATTTTCAAATTTAATTACACTAGGGCTAGAGAATTTACTTCATATGGCTTGAATCCCTTTTAATTTCACTAAGACTTATTTTATGGCACAGAATATGGTGCACATGTCCTGTGTACATTTGAAAAGAATGTGTATTTTGCTGTTCTATAACTGTCAGTCAGGTCAAATGGGTTAATACTCATCTTAAAATCTTATGAATACTCACTGAACTTTGTCATCTTGTTTTATCAGTTATTGAGAGAGGTATTAAAATATTCACTATAAATATGCATTTTTCCATTTCACTTAGAAGTTCTATTAGTCTTGTTTCATGTGTTCTGGTGTTCTGCTATTAAGTGAATTAATATTTAAGATTGTTATATTATCTCAATAAATTGACTCTTTTATGATTATGAAATCATCTTCTTTATCCCTCATAGTATTTTGTTGTTCTGAAATCAACTTCGCTGGACAGTGGTGTAGTAGATAGTAGTCACTCCAACTTTTCTTTAAATAATTTTATCTTTGTATGTCTTTTCCTCATCCTTTTACATTTAATCTATGTGTTGTCTTTACATTTAAAATAAGTTTCTTGTAGGCAGAATCTATTTGGGTCTGACATTTTTTTGCCTTTTGTTTGGGATATTTGGATGATTTGCAATTAATGTGACTATTGGTATGATTTACATCCATTTGGTTTGATTTACATCTATTATCTTGTTATTTATATCTACCATCTTGTTTTCTGTTTGTTTGCTTTCTCCATCTATTTTTGCTCTCTTATTCTTCTTTTATTCTTCTTTTATTCTTCTTCTTTTGTTTATTTTTTTAAATAATTAAAAATATTTAATTATTTAATTATTTATTGCTTCAGTTTATCTTCTCAGTTGTATTAAGGGTTATAACTATTTTGTTATTTTAGTGGTTTCTTTAGGGTCTATAGTATACAATTTTCACTTACCACAGCTGTCTTAGTCTGTTTGGGCTACTATAACAAAATACCATTAACTAGGTAGCTTATAAACAACAGAAATTTATTTCCACAGTTCTAGAGTTTGGGAAATTCAAGATCAAGGTGCTGGATGATTCAGTGACTATTGGGGGCCCATTTCCTAGTTCATAGATGCTGTGTTCTCCCTATATCCTCACATGATGGAAGGAGCAAGGCAGTTCTCTGTAGATTCTTATATATGAACACAAATCCAGTTCATGAGGGCAAAGCCTTCATGATCTAATTACCTTCCAAAGGCCCCACTTTCTAATACTATCACCTTAGTGATAACGATTCAGCATAAAAACTTTGAGGGAACACAAATATTCAGACCATAGCAGCAGTCTACTTTTAATTGATATTATGCCACTTCACATGTAGTTTGAGAACCTTACAGCGGGATACTTTCTGTCTTAGTCTCTTCAGGCTGCTATAGACTGGGTGACTTAAAAAACATTATTTTTTTTTTGGCCGGGCTCAGTGGCTCAGCCTGTAATCCCAGCTCTTTGGGAGGCCGAGGGGAGTGGATTGCCGGAGGCCACAGGATCGAGACCTGCCTGGGCAACTTGGTGAGACCTCATCTCTACAATAAATCAAAAATTAGCCGGGCGTGGTAGCGCGCGCCTGTAGTTGCAGCTACTTGGAAGGCTGAGGTGGAAGGATCGCCGGAGCCCAACAGGTCAAGGCTGTGGTGGCTGGGAGCGGCCACTGCACTCCAGTCTGGGCAACAGAATGAGACTCCCAACTCAAAAACAAAACAAAACAAAACAAACAAACAAACCAAAAACATTTATTTTTCTTTTCACACAGTTATGGAAGCAACAAATAATATTCGAGATCAAGGTGCCAGTCAATTCAGTTCCTGATCAGACTCTCTTCCAGATGGCCACCTACTTGCTATATTCTTAGATGGCAGAGAGAAATCTATGGTGTTTCTTCCTCTTCTTATAAGGGCACTAATCTCATCATGAAGGCTGCAACTTCATAACCTTATCTAAATCTAATTACCTCTCAAAGGCCCCACCTCCTAATATCATCACATTGAGTGTTAGGGCTTAATTACATAAAGTTTGGGAGGGCACAAATACTTGATCCATAATATTCCCATTGCTTTCCACCTGGTCTTTGTGCGGTGATTATTACATATTTTACTTCTTATATGTTTTAAGCTGCATGCGACTTTGTTATTTTTGCTTAAACACTCAATTATCTTTTAAAGAGATTTAAATAATAAGAAAGCAAAAATTTTATATATTTACCCATGTAGTTACCATTTCTGGTGTTCCTCATTTTTGGACATTTTTTTTTTCCCAACTGATATCATTTTCTTTCCTCCTGAACACTATCTTTAAGATTTTTTGGATGGGGATACAACATCAATAAGGGTAACTTATCTCAAACCAGGCAAAGAAGTGATCAAAGGGAGGCCCAAACTTTACCTATATGATGCCCACTTGTATACCTGATCCTGAATTGTACCCTACATCTATAAAGTTAAATTAAATTAAAATTTTAAAAAGTTTTTTTGTAGAGTGGGTCTGACAGTGAATCCTTCTAGTTTTTTTCTGTCTGAAAATAATATTATTTTGTTCTTATTTTTTAAAGATATTTTCTCTGGCATAGAATTCTAGGTTGACAGTATTGTTTTTTGTTTTTCAGTGCTTTAAAGATGTTGCTCCACTGTCTTCTTGCTTGTATTGTTTCCAGTGAAAACATTGTCATCTGCTTTTGTTCAATTTTATGTAATATAACTTCTTTTTCTGGCAACTTTTAATATTTTTCCATGAAAAGTTTTGACCAATTCAATTATGACATGCCTTGGTATGGTTTTCTCTATATTTCTTGTGATTGAGGTTCATTGAGCTTCTTGGATCTAAAGATTTATAATTTCATCATATTTAGGAAAATTTCAGTCCTTATAGTCCTCATTTAGTTTTGTTCCTTCTCCTTCAGGACTTCATTACACATGTATTAGTCTGCTTAAAATCATTCCACAGCTTACTAATACTCTGCTCATTTTAAAAAATGAAACTATTCTCATTTTGCATAGTTTCTATTGCTTTGTCTTCAATATCACTACTCTTTTCTTCTGCAATATCTAATGTGCCAATAATTCTATTCATTGTATTTATCATCTTACTCATAATTATAATCTCTAGAAGCTTGATCTGGATCTTCATATCTTAATCTTCTGAATATATGAAATGCTGTTATAATTATTTTAATGTCACTATCTAATCATTCTAACATCTTTGTTAGTTCTATGTCAATCTAGGTGGGTTGATTTTCCTTCTTATTATGAGTCATATTATCCTACTTTTTTTTGCATGCCTGGTAATTTTTATATATGCCAGTCCTTGTGAATTACTTTTGGGTGCTGAATATTTTTGTATGCATGTAAATATATTTAAGTTTTACTTTGGGATTCAATTTATTTGGAAATAGTTTGATCTTCCCAGATCTTGCTTTTTTTAAAATTTAACTTAATTCTATGTTAAAAATGTGGGGTATAAGTCAGAATTGAGTACATAAGTGGTTTAGGTACAGGTGAAGTCTTGGGCCTCCCATAGGACCTCATTTCACCTGGATTAGGATCTGGCACACTTATTGGTGGTATGTGCCTGCCCCCACTCTTGACAGTGTGCTACTACTGCCAATTCCTTTTTTGTAGTATTATGATGATAGGTGTTCAGAGTCCATTTATGAGTAAGAACATGCATACTCAGTTCTTTGTTTCTGTGACAGATCACTGAGTATGATAGACTCCAAACCCATCCAAGTTGCTGTGAAGTCCATAATTTTGTCCTTCTTTATGGCTACATATTATTTCATCATGTATATGTACCACATTTATTTATCCAGTCCAGTTTCATTGGACAGGATGGTTGGTTCCATGTTTTTGCTATTGTTAATAGTTCTGCAATAAACATGCATGCACAGGCATCTTTTTTGTAGAATGATTTGAGTTCCTCTGGGTATATTCCCAGAAGGGGGATTGCTGGGTTGTACGGAAGGTCAATTTCTAGTTATTTTAGAAATTGCAACACTGTTTTCCATAGAGATTGAATTAGTTTGCACTCCCACCCAAAGGGTAGAAGCATTCCCTTTTCTCTGCATCCTCGCCAGCATCTGTTGCTTTTTGTTTTATTATATGATGACCATTCTTACTGCAGTTAGGTGGTATCTCAATGTGGTTTTGATTTGCATTTTTCTGATGATTCGTGAGACTGAGCATTTTTTCACGTGTCTGTTGGCTGCTTGTATGTCTTGTTTTGAGAAGCATTTATTCATATCTTTTGCCCACTTTTTAATAGACTGTTTTTTTCCTTTTGGCATGTAGGAGTTCCTTGTGGATCCTACATGTTAGGCCTTTGTCATATACACACAGTTGGCAAATATGTTTCCCCATTCTGTGGGCTGTCTCTCCACTCTCTTGATGGTTTCTTTCACTTTGCGGAAGCTTTTCAGTTTGATGAGGTCCCACTTGTCTCTATTATCTCTATGGCACAGACATCTGGGGTTTTGATCAGGAATTGCTAGCCTATTCCAATTACATAAGGGTGTCTCCTGCATTTTCTAAGATTCTTATAGTTTGCGGTTTCACATTTAAGTCTTTGATCCATTTGGAGTGATTTTTGTGTATAGCAATAAGTAAGGGTCCTGTTTCAATCTTCTGCATGTTGTCAGTCAGTTCTCCCAGCACCATTTACTGAATAGGTTCTCCTCCCCAGTGATTGTTGCTGGAGGCTTTGTCAAAGATGAGTTGGTTAAAAAATTGAGGTTCTTGCTTCCAGAATCTCTATTTTATTCCATTCGTCTATATGCCTGTTCTTATACCAATACCAGCCTGTTTTGATTATTGTAGTTTTATAATAAAGTTTAAAGTCTGGGAGTGTGATGCTTCCCACTTTGTTACTTTTGTTGAGGAATGTTTTGACTATTCATGTTCATTTTGTTTTCATATGAATTTCTGAATTTTTTTTTGAGGTCTGAGAAGAATTATGATGGTAATTTAATGGATATTGCCTTGGGTAGGAGGGACATCTTAACAATGTTGATTCTTCCAAGTCATGAGCATGAAATATTTTTCCATTTGTTTGTGTCTTCTTTGATTTCTTTGAGCAGTGTTTTGTACTTCTCATTGTAAAAGTTTTTCACTTCTCTGGTTAGGAAGATGCCATGGTATCTCTTTTCCTTGTATCTATTGAGAATGGGATAGTACTTTTTATTTGGTTATCTGCCTGTTTGTTGGTGTATAAAAATGTGACTGGCATTTGCACATTGATTTTATACCCTGATACTTTGCCAAAGTCCTTTATTAGTGCAAAGAGGTTTTTGACAGATTCCCTTAGGTTTTCCAGGTATGGAATCATATTGTCCACAAAGAGGAATAGCTTAACTTCCTCTTTTCCTATTTGGATACCCCTGATATCCTTCTCTTGTCTGATTGCTCCAGCTAGGACTTCTAACACTATATTGAACAGGAGGGGTGAGACTCTTGTTCCAGTTTTCATGAGAAATACTTCAAATTTCTATTTAATAATGTTTGCTGTGGGTTTATTGTAGATGGCTTTTACTATTTTGAGTTTTGTTCCCTCTAATCTTTAAAGATTTTTATCAAGAATGATGCTGAGTTTTGTCAAAAGCCTTTTCTGCATCTAATGATATAATCATGTAGTCCTTGTTTTTAGATCTGTTGACATATTTAAGTACAGTTATGGTCTTGTGGATGTTAAACCAGCTCTGCATCCCAGGGATGAAACCTACTTGACTGTGGTGAATAATTTTTGAGAAGTGTTGTTGGATCTCCAATTTGCTATAATCTTGTTGAGAATTTTTGCATCTATGTTCATCAGGGATATTGGCCTGTAGTTTTCTCTCTAGGTTGGGTCTTTGCCTGGTTTGTGATTAGGGTAAAGTTAGCTTCAAAAATGTTTTGGGGAGAGTTCTTTCTTGTTTTGTAGAATTCTGCTGGAAAGGCATCTGGTTCAGGGCTTTCTTTTGTAGGTAGTTTTCTGATGACGGAGTCAGTTTCCTGGGTTGTTATTGGTCTATTTAGGGTCTCTATTTCATTTTGTTGCAACATGGGAAAGAAAGGTTCTTCATCTTAAGTTTTCAAATTTGTTTCCATACAGGTGTGCATAGTAATCTCTGATAATCTTTTGTATTTCTTTGAGATTGCTTGTGACTTGATCTTTTGCAGTTCTGATTGTGTTTATTTGGGCTTTTTCTCTCTTTTTCTTGGTCAGTCTGGCAAGGGGTATGTCAATCTTGTTTATCCTTTCAAAGAACCACCTTTTTCTTTCACTGATTTTTTCTATGATATTTTTGTCTTCTATGTCCCATATTTGAGCTTTTACTTTGGTGATCTGGATTCTCCTGTTGAAGTGGAGGTTTTGGTGGTCTTGCCTTTCCAGCTCCCTGAGGTGATTTATTAGGTTGTTGACTTGTGATCTTTCTATTTTCTTGATGTGTGTTCATAGAGATATAAATTCCCTTCTTAGTACTATTTACATGGCATCCCAGAAGATTTGGTAAGATGTGGCTTTGTTTTCATTTGTTTCCAAGAATCTTTTAATTCCTGTTTTGATTTCTGTGTTGATCCAGGAATTGTTCAGCATTATGCTGTTTAATATTCATGTCTTTATATGTTTTAGGGGGATTTTGTTAGTGGTAATATTTATTTTTTCTCCACTGTTGTCCAAGAAGGTGCTTGGTATTATTTCAATCTTATGGAATTTGTTTATGCTTAATTTATAGCCGAGGATGTGGTCAAGCTTGAAGTATGGTCCATGTTGTAATGAGTAGAATGTATGTTATGTGGTTATTGGGCAGAGTGTTCTGTAGGTATCTACTAAGTCCATTTGGTCAAGCATCAAGTTAAGGTTCCACATCTCCTTATTGATTTTTTTGCTTCGATAATCTATCTAGGGTTGTTAGTGGGGTATTTAAGTCCCCAATTAAAATAGAGTCTATAGCTTTTTTTAGTTTTCTTAGTAGTTATTTTATAAATCCAGGTGCTCCAGTGTTGGGTGCATATATATTTAGGATGAATATTTTTTGTTGATGGATTGAAACTTTTGTCATTATATAAAGTCCTTTTGTATCTTTTAAAATTTTTGATAGTGTGAAGGTTGTTTTGTCTGATATTAAAATTCCAACTCCTGTCTTCTTTTGTTTTCTGTTCATCTGAAAGTTTGTTTTCCATTCTTTAACTTTTAGTCTGTGGGCAGCTCTATAGTGAGATGTATTTTCTCAAGGCAGCATATTGTTAGGTCATTTTTAAAAATCCAGTGTGCCATTCTATGTCTTTTCAGTGGTGCATTTAGTTCATTGATGTTCAGGTTGATTATTGAAATGTGAGGGTTTATTCCTGCCATGAGGGTTTATTCTTATAAAGCTGCTTTTGGTTTTTTTTGACATTTGGGTTGAAATATGTGCGTGTTTTCAGTTTTGGAGTTGAGGTGTGTTGTGTGGTTCTGTTTTTCTGCATTCGTGGGAAGTACATGACTGTTTTGGTTTCTTTTGACTTTTGTGTTGATATATGCATGCTTTCAATTTTGCAGTTGTGAGGTGTATTGTGTTGATTCTATGTTTTCCTGCATTCATGGGAAGTGCATGGCTGTTCTTTCTTTTGTTTTTCTTCTGTGCTTAATACCTTCTTGAGCATCTCCTGTGGAGATGGCCTGGAGGAAGCATAATCTTTTAAGGATTGAATGTCTGGAAAGGATTTTAATTTTCCATTGCTGATAAAAGATTTTAATTCTCCATTGCTGAGTGTGACTGGGTAGGAAATTCTTGGTTGAAATTTTATCTTTGAGGACTTTGAAAATTGGACTCCAGTCCTTTCCAGCTTGAAGTCTTTCTGCTGATACATCTGCTACTATTCTGATTGATCTTCCCCAGTAGAAAGGCTGACCTTTCTCACTGCCATTAGAATTTCTTCTTTTATGCCTACTTTATGTAGGTGAATTACTGAGTCTAGGGGTTGGTCTTCCAATTTGATGTCTTGTGAGGTTCTCTGAATCTCTTGTGTTTGAACGGTCTCATCTCTGGTTAAATGGGGAAAGTTTTCTTAGAGAACCTCCTGGCATACTTGTTCTCCATTTCTCTTTCTTCTTCTGGGATACCAATCTGATGTAAGTTCAGCCTCTTGATATAATCATACATTTCTTAGAGGCTTTGCTCTTTATTTCTGGGTTTTCTTTCTAAGTTTTAACAGATTGGGTTAATTCTATGTTTCTGTCTTCAAGTTCTGAAATTCATTCTTCTGCTTGGTTGATTCTGCTTTCCATGCTTATCATCTTGTTATTTAGTTTCTGGATGAAGTTTTTTAGTGGCCATATCTCTGTTACAAGTTCTTTCAGTGTTGCATCTTGTCTTTCTTGAGTCTTATTTACTCTTTCCATCTGTTCCCTAATCCCTGTTGTATTTTGGGGTCAATTTTTGGTGATTTCCATTGTTTTGGCTCTGAGGTATACTGGGAATTACCTCATTTGTAACAGATCTCTTTCTTTTCTCTTTAATTCTGTTATTCAGTGGTAGTGGGCAGAACTTTCACTTCTGTTGGTTGCTCAGCCCTCTATTCTGCCCTGATCAGAGCCTACAAATTTGTTCTGTTTTTAAACAGGGCTGGGGATGAGAAGCTTTGCTGTTTCTTGTAATTTTGAGAGTCAAATAAGGTGGAAGGTGGGCAGTGCTGATCTCTTGGGGAGAGTCTTCCTTATCCTTTTATGGTTACACCCTTTGTCCCATGGCTGGATCAGGGTAGGGGGTGGAGTGCCTGAGACTCCACACTCATCCTGTCCTTCTGAAGTTTGTGCTTTCAGAATATTCCCTCAGGGTCACATTCAATCCCTGAGTAGTTAACCTGCCGGTCATAGAAAGAGGATTTGTAGCTTTATGGTGAGTAAGCCAGAGCACTTCCCTGATCAGTTTTCAAGAGGGCTGCAGGGTGCCTGTTTCATCTTCTCTAGTGGGACTTTGCCTCTGGCTTTCTTGCTGCACTCTCTCTGCATTCCTCACTGCCAGTGTCCAGCCTGGTGCTGCAGTGGTCAGACAGTCTGGCAACAGCCATCACTCCCAGCAGTTTCTCCATGGGAAAAGGTTTGTTGATTTTAGAAAATGGCGCTTGGCTTCTACACCCCAGAAGGCACTAAAGTCCAAGCAGGGCAGCTGCTGGCACCAGCTGCTTCACCAGGAAAGCCTTGGCCACTTGCTCCCAAGTCCCTACTCAGTCACTCACATGCCCACTTACAAACAAACATACATGAAAATACATTCATACACTCACTCACTCACATAGGGACTTGCACAATCCAACTGCCTCCATTATCATAGTTTTTTTCTCCCATATCTTGTTTTTAAAATATGTAGACTCAGAGTAATGTTCTGTCTAAGACTATTTATTCCCCATTACTGAGGCAAGATTTTTTGTGTACTTTGTTTAGGTCCCCATGAATTCTGAGTTTCTCCATTGTGAATGGTGGGAATAGACACTATTCTGCCGGAGACCAGCTCCAGCCGGGTTCAGGGTACCCCAAAGGTGGAGACGGCATTGGCGATTGGGGGGAAGAAGAAAGAGAGAAAAGAGAGAGAGAGAGAAAGAAAGAGAGAGAAAGAAAGAGACTGGACTCCACTCTAGTGCAGAAGCCATTTAATGGGAATTACAACTGGTCTTTTATACACAGTCAGGTGTGTGAGGGGCATTCCCCACCCACTGGATGTTCTTTCAGGTATAATCCCATAGCCTAATTGATGAAACCTTAATCCATTTATTCAACTTCAATAAATCCTAAGATCATGACCCAGAAGCCTGTGACCAATACTAAGGCTCTTAGATGTGACCCGAGTTTGAATTATAAGTTGTGTGAAAGCCAAAACTGCAGTTTGTGGAAGGATGGGAGCAATGAGCTTCTAAAGTTAGCTTATGTTCGTCCCAGTCTCATAGTTTTTATGTTTTGAGTCCACAGGAGCTTAATCTGGTTAGTGCTGAGTAGAAAGGGGGAGGAAATGGGGTCAATAGCTCCCAAACACATCCTAGTGGTCTCAGGATCAATGGCCCTTCCTGATCCCTAATGCTCAGTGGGCCTCCGTGGCCGGCTCCCAACACTATTCCACCCTGTGTGAGCTAGACACCACTACCTCTAATCCTTTTGGAGGTTTCTTTCCCTTGTCTCAAGTAGTTTCATCACACATGTGTTCTGCTTGGTACTCAATGACATGGACTCTGCAAGTCTCTGAAATTTTTGTTGTATGCAGCTATCTCCGCTCTGGTACTCTGCCCTGTGATCCTAAACCACTTTGATGGCTCTGGACACCCAATTCCATCTCTTCAACTCCAGAATACCACTATGATCTAACTGGGCCCCCTCTCCCTGTGCCTCAGCCTGAAAACACTTTCAAGGCAGTAAACTGGGGCTCACCTTATTTGATTTTCACATCTCAAGGATCACTGTTCTTTATTGCCTTCCATCCAACGTCTGGAACATCATTATTTCATATATTTTGTCCTTTTTCTTGTTGTTTTATGTGAGAAAGTTAAAGTTGGTCCCTATTATTCCATATTGGGTGAAAATGGAAGCTTCTATCATTTCTTTTTAAATGTATCCTAATCATATCCACTTAGTTGACAAATTGGTTTCTCCCCCTTGAGTACAGTCTGTTAAATGCCTGGAATGGTGTTTTGCATCTAGCTTTTGTATGAATCTCTGGGGTTACTTTTGAAATTAACAACATGATCTAGAATGTGTTTTGTTCCCCCTAAGGTCTCAGTTTCCTTCCTTTACTACTTAGCTAATGACTCTCTTCTAATAGGTTTCTCTCTTACATTTGTTACGCATGTGTCAATCAGGCTAATAATTCATAGCACCAGAGCTTTAAAGTTGTTATTGATTTTTTTTATCTTTTAAATAAATATAATGTATAAAACCATTTATTTAATTAAGTGTTTAATAGCTGGTGTCCACAAGGGCATCTAGTGGACAAGGACATCTGGTAGATTTGGAAACAAAATTTCTGAATCACATGTAATACAATAATAAACATGGTAAACATAACCAAAGTTAATATCTATTGACGACCTGTTATTGGCCAACTACTGAGCTGAGTGCTTTTTTCCCCAAACATTATCTTAATTAATCTTTGTCTTATAGGATAGATATTTCCCCCCATTTTTCAGGTAAGGAGGTTGAGTTTCATAGAGGATTATTAGGTAATTCTAGCAGTAATTCAGCCGCTAAGTGAAGGGGCCAGGATCTGAACTCAGATTTTTCTGATTCCCATGTGCAAATTCTTTCTCCTCCAACATATTGACCTAAGAAGAAATCAACCTGTTGCTGTACATGTAATCGCTAGTGTGCCCAAGTGCAGAAGGATATATTAAAATCCACTCAAAAGCAGCTGATATACCAAAATCCTTTGAAGTAGACTTTTAAAAATCAGTACCTTTCTTTCTACATCCTTCTCTCAACTTGAAATTCTTTAGGCAGAAAATAATTTAATGACTACAGGTAGTAATGGTAGTGAGTGAAATGAAACAGGTTTCTGCTTAGAGAAAGGTTTATCTGGCTTGTCTAAAAGAGTCAACCCAAAAATAAATGCCATGTGAATTTGTGGCAGGAGGTGGCATATGCTCAAATATATTTCTTGTGTGAGTGAGTGGATAAACACAGAAACACATGTGGCTGATTCGGGATCAGCAGTTGGCCTCACCTGGGCTGCCACTAGCCCAGCGGCAAGAAGGAAAGGTTGATAGCAGTTAAAGGTATTTCCCTTTGAAAGGCAAGTTGCAACTTTAAAAGCCCGCCCGGTCAGTGTCAGGCAGGTTTTGTTTAAGAAAGGCCAAATGGCCCAGAGACTGGCTAGTTCATGGAAATGAAAAAGAGTCTTATCTAAAGTCCCCCTTCCTAGGTTTACAATCCTGCAGTTCCTGGAAACCATTGGTTCTTTGAAAAATCTGATTTTGCTAAGTACAACCTTGTAAGATTCCAAAGGAAGTATGTAATCACTCAACACGACCCCCCTCCCTTACCTAAACGAGGGTATAAGACCCCACGTCTCCTGTTCTGGGGTGCTTGAGCTTGATTTGAATGCATGAAGTTCTTGGACCCGCTGTCCTAGTGCTAGCCAGTGTAATAAAGTGCCACTTCCTATAGTAGTCTCAGTGTCACGATCTCTCTATTTTTCCTGCTACAAATTAAGTACACAAGCATTAAGAATCAAAGTCATAGCCGGGCTCAGTGGCTCAGCCTGTAATCCCGCGCTTTGGGAGGTTGAGGTGAGTGGATTGCCTGAGCCCGTGAGTTCAAGACCCACCTGGGCAACTTGACGAGACCTCATCTCTACAATAAATCAAAAACTAGCCAGGCGTGGTAGCCCGCACCTGCAGTTCCAGCTACTTGGAAAGCTGAGGCGGATCGCCGGAGCCCAGCAGGTTGAGGCTGCAGTGGCCGGGAGCGACCACTGCACTCCAGTCTGGGTGACAGAGTGAGACTCCAACTCAAAAAAAGAAAAAAAAGAAAAAAAAGAATCAAAATCATAAAGTATGAAAATAAAATATTAGGTAATTTTTTATAATCTGAATTTGTAGATGCCTTTTTAAGTAAGAAATAAAATTCAGAACCATACAGGAAAATATTTGACAGATATGTAACATAATGTTTTAATTTACATCTGTACCAAACATACTAAAAAAAAAATCAAACAATAGAATGAGGAAGAAATATTTGTGATGCTTGTAACAAAGAGTTAAACATTCATAATTGGTCTATCCTCAGCTTTACTCCCTAATGGTTCTTAGAGTTAACTTCAAACTGAGGCATTTGCTGCAAAGAACATTATCTCCTAGGCCACCATTCCTCTAAGTAAGTTTTTAAGTCTCTCCTTACCCACAGTTCTAGGACCATGAAGAGAGTTAAACAAGTCTCAGATGAAGTTCTGGCACTGCCATTTATAAGCTATATGACATTGGGCAAGTCTCTGAATCTCAGTTTGTCTAACAACTCAAGGCAGTTGGACTCAGTTCATAGTGTTTTTTGTTTGTTTGTTTCTGTGAGAATTACTTAGCATTGTCTCTGCTTTATTGTTAAATATTCAATAAATGATAGCCATTGATCACTGGTATATCCTCAGTGCAAGGACAGCATCTGGCACATGCAGACATTCAATAAGTGTTTGTTGAATAAATAAATAACTTTTACAAATCAAAAAGAAAAAAGACAACCCATAGAAAGATAAGCAATAGTATGATAGAAAATAAACAGAGCTGGGCTCAGTGGCTCAGCTTGTAATCCCAGCACTTTGGGAGGCTGAGATGAGTGGATTGCCTGAGCCCACGGGTTCGAGACCCGCCTGGGCAACTTGGCAAGACCTCATCTCTACAATAAATCAAAAATTAGCCAGGTGTGGTAGCGTGCACCTGTAGTTCCAGCTACTTGGAAGGCTGAGGTAGAAGGATTGCCGGAGCCCAGCAGGTCGAGGCTGCGGTGGCTGGGAGCGGCCACTGCACTCCAGTCTGGGCGACGGGGTGAGACTCCAACTCAAAAAAAAAAAAAAGAAAAGAAACAGAAAAATTCAAATGTTTGCAGATACATGGAAAGAGGCTCAGTTACAACAACAATAATAATAGAATGTCAATTGAAACAACAACAAATTGCCTTCTTTTTAACTTTCCTAACTGAAAAAATATTTAAGTGACTGATCACTTTCAGTGCGGGCAACATTGTAAAGAAATCTTTTTATACATGATTAATGGAGTAGAAATTAGTAGAATAGGTTATTAGGAATCTAGCCTATGGCAATAATACATGAGTATGGAAAACTACACCTTTAAGAATGTCTATTGCACATTCTTTGAAATAGAAAACAATAGAAATAACCTAAACATTCATTAATTGAGAGCTACTTAAAAAGTAGTGATACACCCATACAACTGAATGAAATAGATCAAGAAAAATGTTCATGATCTATATTGTTAAGGATATAAATCTCAAGAGAGAGCAAATTGCAGAACAATATAATAATAATAGCTACTATTTGTTGAGCACTTATGTGCTAGGCAGTGTGGACAGCAATCCACATGCATTTTCTTATTTAATCCTCAAATATACATATAGCCTCTGTGGACTTCAGTTTCTTCATCTGTAAAATAATAAGGCGATGGGATCAGATAAGCTCTATGATTCTTCCCATACTAACTACACCAAGCTACATTTTTGAGAGTCATTTAGCCCTGGAAACGTCTGTACATGAGGATGTCTCTGGGAATTGGACAAGCAAATTGATGTCTATTCATATGGTTTCTGCCATGGAAACTGTAGTGCATGATTCTGCCTCCTGGAAAATATTTACAAACTTGTTCTCAAATGTTAAGAGAAATGAGACCATTGCTAAAGGGGAGAGTTACTTTTTACATTAGGTTGAACTGACTCCTTATGAAGCCCATCTATAAAACAAAGTGAGTTCAGGTCTCCTAAATGTGCCAGAGATCCCAACCTCATGTACTCATGTGTGTCTAACTATAGCAGAAACACCCACTGAAACTTTGATGTTGGCAAGTGTTACCTTTCACACGGGAGGCTGGGCGGTAAAGAACGAGAGAGGCAAGGTATGGCCAACTGAGAGGCAATTGCATAGACTTTTGGTCTATTCACCATCCTTGTCAGGGAGTGTGCAAAGGTTATTGAGTGGCCTTAGTTCTGCCCTGTGGAAAAAGGGCAAGTTTGAGTTGTGGACATGTGTGGAATAGGATAGGAATGCAGGAAAGTGAGCAGTGAACTCAAAAATTTGACTACATACAAGAAAAATTTTATTATCTTTTATGGAAACAGCAAAAAAGTTACTCTTATGACCACCTACATTTTGGATTTTTTCCCCATGTTTTAGCAACAGAAGTATATTCTTTCACTGGATTAGTGTCTGACAGAAACAATGCATTTATCAGTAGATACAAATTCAAGGCCAAAAAGACTAATTTTTGTTTATTTGATACAGGCTTTTTCTCAAATGAAAACATTTCTTGAATAACCATGTCCTAGAGATTGCTTATCCAGTTATGCAATCTGGTTGGATTTTTCTGGGTGCCATTATTAGCACTGGTATTAAAAGTGGCCATTGAAGATACTGGAAGATTTGGAGTCACTTACCCCCCAAAAGATGAAAGCCCACTTTCAGCACATGTCGGGCAACTGGAGTGTCAATTTGGAAACTGATGACTGCTTCCCAAACCAGTAATGAGAAGCACTTACTCTCACATGAGCTGCAGTCAACCCAACCAAAAGAGGTGCTAGATAATTAAAAGTTTAAAAGAAGAGGAGGCAGGAGTAAAGAACACAAGTCTGTTTTCCTTTACTGGAAAATTTTAACTGCTTTACATACAGATCATTTCTATTAGCCCTGATGCCCACAGTTGTATTAACATGCTGATATTTTATGATTATCAGTAATCAGGTATCTACATTATGCTTAAAGCTTATTGCTGTCTTTTGAGCCTAAGGTTGAATAAAAGCCAATAAAATCACCAATAAACTAATACTCTTCCTGGCAGGTTTCTTTCCAAAGATAATAGAGTATAAAAGAAATCTGCAATTGACTAGCCATACCCAGAGTCCAGAGATAATGGGATATTGGTTTGGCAGAGTCCAGATTAAATAGTTGTCTAATTTACTACCTCTGTGCTGTCAACAAGTTAACATCAGAGACGTGAACACGTAGCCCTAACAGGAGACAGAAGCTCTATGGACCTCATCTACATCTGACACTGGCCAGGAGGACCTCTGGTCACTGCAAAGACGTAGTTTGTTGCTAATTTGAATTTGTGGTCAGTCCTCTGTTTCATACTTTTGCCAACCCCCAATACTGGTGCTCCTAAAGAAGCTGAAACATTTCGTGCCACATTTGTATGCCTCTCTGTTCCATGGGCAGAGGCAGGGCTATACCTTGTGTTCTCTGGGGCTTCTCTTCCTTGAGCTAAGGAACAAATCTCAAGAAGACAAAGGAGCAAGGATAGAGGCTGAAAAGGCCAGAGGACAAGCTGGCTAGTACCCATTACTGTACACAAAATCTATCTTTAGAGGTGATGTGTCTGCTTCAATTCTGACTCCCTTAGGTTGCATTCCTTCCCATGAAGCTTCTTCTCTACCACTTCTCTATTCCCCAGTGAAGTTACTCCCCTGAATCTTCTCTACTCCTTCTGGAAACCTCACCTACCTCTTGCACACGCCTGAATCACCCAGATAAACTTGGCCTAGGCTTTTACACTGGGATTTCAGACAAACATATATCTCTTATGCTTGAATTATAAGGAGAATTATAAGAAGAATCAGGGAAGATATTGGCCAGTCATTTCTTTTTTGAAGATGC
Organism: Carlito syrichta; assembly: GCF_000164805.1. NCBI lineage: Eukaryota > Metazoa > Chordata > Mammalia > Primates > Tarsiidae > Carlito > Carlito syrichta. The sequence continues at coordinate 842,895 of NW_007246506.1, forward strand.
TTGAAAAAACTAGTGTCCCTGTTAACCAACTTGCCTAAATATTCAGAATCCGACAAAGAACTGTTAAACTTACTCTTATTTCTCCGGGTAGAGGGATTCATTTCTCTTCTATTTTTCCAATTCAGTTTCAAACACAGTTCATCTTCCAAGGGTGCTCAGGAAGACTGACCACGTAGGTTTCCCAAAGCTGTCAACAGTGGCTCCATTTTAGAGTGGAAGAGAAAGATACAGCCTTGTATCAGTAGGAGACTTAGGAGATCAAAAAGAAAATGCTGTTTCCTACACCTAAGCTTTTATTTATTTCTGTTGTAGCACCAAATGACTTAAATTTGGGGTAGTATTTTAATATAGAAAAAAATTGCCAAACATCAGCATATTTGACATTTGAAATTATAGTGATTGGCTGGCATATTTTAAAATATATCAAATAAGACAGGCATCAGCGTCTGACAAATTTTTTCACAAAATATATTGTAAAAAAAAAAAAGCAAGTGAAAGGGAAAGTGTCAACAAATTTCTTTATAAAATTCAAAAGACAAATGCATAGAATTGTAGTAGGTGTATTAACTCCATGTAGAATGTAAAATGACTTTTGTGGTTTATAATCCTTTTAAGATTCAATCTGGAAAATTGCTTTGGAACAATGAAAACCTGAAATCAAATCATAAAACAGACTAACGGATAAAGACTGTAATACAAATGGACATATTTTACCCTGCCTGTTCAAAGTGAGAGCTCACTTCTATTTCTTTTATAAGCACAAAAAAAGGTAATTTGCCTTACAATACTCATTATTTCCCTTGCAAAATTTTAAGTTATTTTAAAAACTAATCTGGTCATAGTTTTATCTTTTCACTATTACTGATTTTATATATACAAAAATCTATATATCATGTATATTATGTGTGTGTGTGTGTGTGTGTGTGTGTGTGTGTGTGTGTGTGTGTGTGTATACCATAAAAAGAGTTATAATGACATGGGTATTGATGGACATAAAGCCATGTGTTTCAAAATAACTGTTGCAAGTCTGGGTTGTATGTGGGCCTTTTAGAGCATAGATTTTACTTGGAAATTATCATCTTTGGGTTTAAATTCTGTTTATAATCAGTGTCTGCCAACTAGAGACTAGACATAAGAAGATCAAAAAACATGCCTTCTTAGTGAGCTTTATTCCTTCACTTGTTTCTGTGTAACTTTTCAGAGCACATTGAAATTCTCTGCTATAGTCTCCATGCGACTGGGTTTTAACGTATGGCAGCATGTCCCAAGGGCAGAGCAAATTATACTACCTGAACCTTTTATCTGTAAGCAGCAATACAACAGGGCAATGTAAAATAGAAGACAGATTTATTTAGACATAAACAATGTAAAAAATATTATTCAATACAAGAAACATAAAATCCAATATCCCAATAAATCTAGCTGGCAAGTCTTACCTTATTGCTAAATGATTGTACAAAAGAACAAACTTTCTTTAATGTTTCCAGGTTGACAAATGCAATCTGTTCTGTCTACAGCTTCTAACTTTGTCAGGAGCTATAAAGTCCTTCTCTCTCGGGTGCCAATGTTTCCGAAGAGGTTTACAGGATTTCAGTCTATCCTGTTGCAGCTTACTGAGGCCCTGCCTTTACTTTTTGTCCCCTGATACTTATAAAAACAGCAGGCACTACTGGAGTGCGGTATAACAGAGTTGACCATATTTTGTCTTAAAATTATGACTTTATTATTAAAGTGATCTAGTCCATTGTATCCCAAACATTAGTATACACAAAAATAATAAAAAGTAGACACTCAGTTATTTTGGTAAGGCCTGGGGTTCTTTGTCTGAAAAAAGTCCTGAGGTATAGCCAATATTGTGTGTTTGTGGTCCATATTTTCTGTTGCAAGGATCTATATGAGCTCATTTTCGGAAGAAAAATATATCCCAAATGGTTTTAAAAACTTAAATCTCCATGGATATTTCGGACCCTTATACTCCATGGAATATTTACTAAGCTCTTTCTCTGTGTCTGGTCTGGGTCAGGTACTGGGGATATGCAGATGAGTGTGCCACAATCCTGTCATCATGGAGCTTAGGGGGTCATGGGGAGTCAGGGCGGAAAAGCAGACAACTTAAATATTGCTCACAGTCAGAGCCAGAATTCATGTTTTCCTGAATTCCAGTCTTTGGTCCTGCATAGCCTTCCAGCTTCCTGCCTTCTTCACAGCCATCTTTGGCTCTACCTACCTTCTCCTACCCAGCCAGGTCTCCTATTTTCAGCACCTTCTCCAAACTCTATGGAAAGTTTCTCCATTACAAAGCTTCAGTCAAGAATGCCCAGTTGTTCCCTGCCAAGAGGTGTGAATATTATCCTGTGCGTAATGAGAAATCCTTGAAGGGTTTTAGCAGGAAAATCACACTAGAGGAGCTAGATTTTGATCTGTGTTGTTGACTGTTCTATCAGCAGCATCTAGGTCAGTGTCTAGCAGTAAGAATTCAGTAAACATTTGTTAAATGAATGGATGTTAGCATTGTGGATAGGTTAACTCCTCAAAGTGAATGAAACAGATTGAGTTACAAAAACTCTTTTATGTGCGGGTTAGGGAGAACGGGTTGACCATCTATTCTATACCTTTACCCTGAGTCCTGAGGCTGACTGACCTTGTCATTTAATCTCATTAAATTCTTCCAATAATCAGAGAGGGCAGTAGCTATAAATTGATCCTGTCTGCGTTTGAATCCAGGTTCTATACCCCCAGCACTTAGGTTTTTCACCTCACTACTCCCTCAAAAGCGTATCACAGTGCTATGCACAAAAAACGCATGTTGGCAACAGAAAGTGTGGCAAAATAAGTAAGCACTTAGGCTTAAGAGTCAAATAGACCTGGCTTCAAATTCTGGTTTTTAATAGTGAAACTGAGCAAGTTGATTAATCTCTCTGAGTCAGGTTCCTCTTCTATAAAAAGTGATAACAACACCTACTTCAAAGAACTGTTATGAGAGAAAAAGTAATATAATGTAGGAAGAGAGTTCAGCAAAGTCCTTAGCACATATCCAGTGTTCAATACACAGAAATCTTTTTGTTTATTGCTATTGTTGTTAATAGGTATGCTTATATTTTATTTGGAGAGATATAGACTAAATAATAATAAAAAACCATCTTTTCCATTAGGAGGTTGCAAATAGATTTTACAGAATAAAATGCAAAACAGTCTACTTCTGATCACTTAATTATGGTTTTTCTTAAGGGCTGTGCCTTGACAATGCTTTCTAGGTCCACAATCCTTTGTTTTCTCTGCTAAATAAAGAGGACAATCAGAATGCTGACCTACTTCATAAATTTTATGAACAATTCCAAAGTTGAATGTTAAAAATAGTTTGAAAAAATATAAAGTAACATGTGTATCCTAACTAATACTTACCTTTTCCTCTGAGGTCCACTCCAAAACTACTCTGGTAAACCACTAACTAAACAGTCTTTCTCTATCAGCCACTTGTCAATCGGTACAGTGGAAATGCCCCCAAATAGTATATGAATACATTTTGGGACGTTGCCATGGCAACCCATAGACCACTTTAGAATATCTTAAGGCTGAAAGACTCAGTTCTGTTACAGTCAAGATAATCAATCACAATATTAGGCCAACTTGAAGTATAATTCAACCAATTTCCATTTTTATTGAGTACATCATACTTTATATAATAATTTTTCCTCATAGAATGCCTTTCACCTTCTGTGAAAACACAAGTAACTTGCTCCCTCTGACAACTGCTATTCCACCTTTTATATCTAACCACATCTCACAGATAAATATTTCCCTCTTAAATATCTCTTTTCCTTGAAAATATCTCCTTGAAGATATCTGCCAGACTGAAATTTTGGTATACTATTAAATTTTTCTGTGCATTTTTGTGCAAGACCAAATGAACCTAATGAAAACCTGGATTCTGTTACAATTTTTGCAAGAAACATTGGGTGGTAGTTTCATAGGAGTTGTGTATTTCCATTGAACTCAATTTTTAGTTAACCTAATTGATAATTTCTATTCGCAGATCTAGTTATGTATAGACAAAACCAAGACAACAGAATAGTTAGCATATTGACAATGTATTTTACTAGCTGAAAAGGAGGATAATTAAGTTGTTCTGATTAATCATGTGACAAAAAGGAACCATATAAAGCAGAACAAGCACTGGTAGTCTCAGGCTCCTAAATAAAAAGGAACAATTAGTTTAAAACCAGTATTTAACTTCCATGAAAATTTTTACATCATTCAGTAAATTATGCCTTTAGGACACATCTCAGTTGCACATCTTAGCCTACCTTGGACAAATTCTAAAGCCTTTGTGGCAGCTTTAAGTCTATTTACCTATAGTTTATATATGAACTTAGACTCCTTTCCCTCTTCCCCAGGAAAGTCTATCAATAAGAATTAAAGGAGTTTTTTTTTCTCTTTATCTCACTCTTACAAAAATATTCACAGGTTTGAGTACTGTGAAAGTTTTCCTAATCTTTATATAACAAGATGAAAAACTTCTGTTTGCCAGAATTCTGGGGGGGGGGAGGGGAACGACACACTTTTTCCAAGGTAGTTGAAGCAAGAAAGTAGGCAATATTTTGGTATCATTCAGGGTCCTCTAGTTGCAGCTCTAACTGACTTCAGTAAGAAGGAAGCGAATGATAGACTGGAGAGAATTGAAGGAAAGACTTTAGAAAGGAAAGCAATAGAGGCTTCTAATAGGCAGTTTCTTGGAAAGTGAGACTGGGAGAACCAGCTACAACTGACTCAAATGCTGGAAAAGAATGGCTGGTTGGCCCAGCATGGGTCATGAGACTCTGCCACCAGGAACTCCAGGTCACTCTGATTGACACTTTGCCCCAAATGTCATGCAATGGACGTTGGGAAGGAAAATCAGGACTCCAGTAACAAAACAAAGGGGCATGGCTAATAAGAAGCCAAAAGAGGCCTGCAAAACTCTCCAATTCACCCAGGGACTTCAAGCAGGACAGAGGACAGAGAGTGTCACCTGGACACAGGTTTTGGAAAGGTGACAAATGACAACTAGAGGAAGATCTGAGAAAGCAGACACAAACAGGGAGCCAGGAAGGCACCAAAAATCTATGTAGTAAACAATGTGATCCTTCCCTCAGACCCAACAAATCTTCAGGGAAACTCCAAATATAAAGATATTAAAATTGATAGATATGGATTTCTTGTGGAAGTCAGAAAGATGCAGTTCTTGGATGGCTTGGTACAGACAGCAGAGCCCAAGAATCCAGTGAGGACTCAGAAGGAAAACCCAAAGGATACCCCGGAGAAATACAGTCTGTGCCAAGACTGTGAGCAAGATAATAGTGGTAAGAGGTATTACAGTGTCTTCCCGTGACAATGAGAAACAGCCAACATATATTTGAGGAGAGGTTTGGAAGATTCTTTGTTCTTACCTTTGTAATTGTTTCCAGGTGAGAAGAGTCCAGAGCCATCTAAGTGACTCACAAACCAGAACAAATTATCCAGGTACTCAGTCTGAAAACAATGTTCCCACAAAAACAATCACATTTAATTTAACATAAGGAATCGGGCTCGGTGACTCAGCCTGTAATCTCATGCTTTGGAAGGCTGAGGTGAGTGGATTGCCTGAACCCGCAGGTTCGAGACCCACCTGGGCAACTTGGCGAGACCTCATCTCTACAATACATCAAAAATTAGCTGGGCATGGTAGCGTGTGCCTGTAATTCCAGCTACTTGGAAGGCTGAGGCGGAAGGATCGCCAGAGCCCAGCAGGTCAAGGCTGCGGTGGCTGGGAGTGTGCCACTACACTCCAGTCTGAGCGATGGAGTGAGACTCCAGCTCAAAAAAAAAAAAAAAAAAATTAACATAAGGGACAACTTTGAAAGAAAAATGTGGGCAACATTTGACTTTAGAGATAGGAAAATGAAGGAGAGTCTCTTGAGTTTTGCATTGGTGGTAGTATATAGGTTTTGGAGGATTGTTATATATATATAAAACTCTGCACTCTCTGAGTATAAGTTGATGGAGATGTGATTACCTGTCTCCTGTCCAACCATCCTTCTCAAGTCCTCCCCTCCCCAGGTATATGGATGTGGTAATTGCTCTGAGTCATTCTACCCTAAACAGAATTCTGTTCATCCCCATTATATTTATTTGGAATATACTATTTTTTCCCTCATGTAGTATGTAGGACATTAGACAAAGTATCTACTGTGTGGATTACCTGCTTATAAAATATGCATGGTAAAAATATAGAAATAGGTTGCTAAAGCAACTTCTTGGTGCCCCATTCCTAAACTCTAAGCAGGCAACTCTCCACTTTAACAGTTTCAGACACCAAGACCCAGCCTTCTGGACTTCAGCTAGCTTCACTGTTTGCTTTACTTTATTACACTTCAACAATCCTGCTAAGAGTATGTTAAGGCACATTACTTTAAAGCTAATTAATTTTGAGTTTTTAAAAATCCTCTTGTGATTTCCTGATTCATATGTAGCATACCACAAAAAATAAATGAAAATTCCTGGTCTAGGGACAATCACTTGGATAGAACAAACAAATGGCTCAAGGTTCTTTTTAGTTCTACCATTCTATGAAATCTGAGCTCCAACATTCAGCTTCTATTTGATCAGTGATGTATTAGTCTTGGTGTTAGGAAACAAAGGTTGAATATTTATGGTGGTTATGTCAAATGAAAGGAAAAACATTTTGATTGGCTGTTAGGACAATGACAAAATATCTGAAACTCGTAAGCACTATTTTTAGCGGCTGAATGCTCTGGTTCTCATCCAGCCATGAATCACCAACCCGTGTTTACCTAGGGACAAGTTTTTCCAGAGCTAAGAACCATTAAATGGGCCCTGATTATAACAAATTGTTCTCTCTGTTAAAAAAAAAAAAATCTTTTGAAAGCACACTATCTTCATATAAAACCTGAAGACATATGTAACAGTTGTTTCATTTCTCAAAAACACTGAAACTTGTCAGGCACTATGTGCCCTAATTATAAAACATAAGCCACCTCCATACTGGAACTGTGGCCTACTAAGGAGGACAGCAGTTAGAAGGAACATTTATGTGCATGTTTTTGTATGGACATAGGCTTTCCACTCCTTTGAGTAGCTATCAATGAGCATAATTAATTGCTAGCTCATATTCTCTGACGAGCTTTTAAAAGCCCAAGTGAATTGTTCATGAAGGTGACCAGGTTTGGAATAGAAAATACTCCACCTCTTATTTCAAATTGATTCACTTTAGAGTTACCTCCAGCTTGATGCTTAGTCTAGCCAAGAAACAAGTATCTTGGGCCAGGGCTGGGCCAAATTTTGTGCTTCTGCAAATACACAAATAATTTGGCACTCCTTCAAACCTGTATTTCTCAGATATTTTTCAATATTTATTTAAAGGTGGGGAGGTAGGAAGACGAAAAAGAAGGAGTTCGGGGGCAGCTTCAGTCTTTCCTCATTTCCCTTGGCAATTCAACTCCAGCTCAAACTTGCATACTCTACTCCACAAAAGGAAACCTACCTTTCTATAAAATCAGTTTTTGCCGTCTGCTGTAATTTGGGCATATACCTTGATGTAGCCTTGATGTCAAAAAAAGTGGAATCCAATAAGATACAAAGAAAACACAATGTTATCTTTTTCCTTACTGTCCCTTAAATCCTTTCTGTGGGCTAGTTCCCTGCCAATGAATAAAATCTTGATTTTTCTGTTCACTTATAGATAATGTTTTAAAAGTCCTCCAGGAACATCTAGTCAAACTTCAGTATCAATAGCTAAACTCTTCATTCCAATGTCATCATCAAAAGTGTAAATTTCAATCCGATATAAAGCTTCTCTCTTCCTCCATATGGGTGACTTCCAGCCGAAAGTCTATAATGGAGAAAAGGATATACTATTAGCCTCTTTGCTCTGACTTAGTACTTCTTTTAGAGCCCTTCATTCTCATTAGACGGATTCTGACTTCTGCTCTGGGGTGGGAGCGACACAGCAAAGCTAGGCAGCAAGAGAGGAGCTAGGCAGCAAGAGAGGCTGTACTTGGTGGCACTGTTGTGATGAGGCATTGGGACTCTCAGGGCTTGGTGCATGTTCAAGGTTGACTTTTTCCCTGTTGAGTGTTTCTGCATGATCTCTGAGATTTCCCAACTGGAAGCCTCTAACTATACTCACATAATTTGAGGATATATTTTCTTCCACTGGCAACTCATGACTCCTGCCCCAACCTCTGGTCATTGCAAGTAGTTAATTTCGACTGTGAGGACCCTTTCAACCCTACAGGCTATCTGTTTAGACAGAATCCAAAGCAATCACTTCCCAATGAATTCTTCTTTTATCTCTCATATCAAGGAAGACTTTGAGAGACAGCTTCACCACAGCACCTGACCACCTTGAATATTTCTACATATGTCACGTAGGCAAGACTTGACCATAGTCTGACCCAAGTCTTTCCTGAAAGCCTTGTGAATTGGAACCAACCGTGTTGCCCATCGAAGCTGGACTGGATAAAAAAAAAAATGTGGCACATATACACAATGAAATATTATGCAGCCATAAAGAAGGACAAATATATGGACTTTGCAGCAAATTGAATGGACTTGGAGTCTATCATACTCAATGATTTATCACAGAAACAAAGAACTAAGTTCCATATGTTCTCACTCATAAGGTGACCTTGAACAATTATAATGCTATAAGAAAGTGATTGGAAAGCCGGGCTCAGTGGCTCAGCCTGTAATCCCCCACCTTTGGGAGGCTGAGGTGAGTGGATTGCCTGAGCCCGCGGGTTCAAGACCCACCTGGGCAGGCGAGACCTCATCTCTACAATAAATTTAAAAAAATTAGCCGGGAGTGGTAGCATGCACCTGTAGTTCCAGCTACTTGGAAGGCTGAGGCGGAAGGATCGCCGGAGCCCAGCAGGTCGAGGCTGCGGTGGCCGGGAGCGGCCACTGCACTCCAGTCTGGGTGACAGTGAGACTCCAACTCAAAAAAAACCCCCCCAAAACAAGAAAGTGATTGGCAGTAGTGGAAAACTGTCAGGGGAGAAGGGGTGGGACTGGCAGTTGAGGAAAACTGCTAGGGGAGGGAGGGGCAAACCTCATCAACAAGGGTACCTGCACGATCAATGTTTGTATACCTAACCCTGAATTGTACCCCACATCTTTATAATAAATAAATAAATTTTTTTAAAAAGCATAAACCAATAAAATAGAAAACAAAAGAAAAAAAAGCCTCATGATTCTTCCCCACATAAGGAGAACATAAACAGTCTTGTGAATAACTGCCCCAAGGTAGTTTCTTCTCTGCCTTTCCATCTGGTGGGAGACAGTTACAAGACTATTTCTCATATCTTTCCAAGTTCAGTTGAACACAGGGCTCTCTATGCCCTTCTGCCCTGGGCCCCCCTTAGGATATGGCTATGGGTTTCTGTGTAACTTGATGAAACTGCTTGGCTGTGGTTTATAGTTGGTGCCTCAGCAGCAGAACAGCTACTATCATACCACCCCTCTCATTTGGTGTTACCTGCTCCCAGCCCTGTCCTCTGGCATTAGAGAGTGGGGAACTGACACCGTGGTGATCTTGCTTTTGCTGGGTGTTAAGAATCTACCTGAAATCACTTGGACTCATTGTCACTGAGGAGCTCAAAGGCCATCTAGTTCATAATTGTGTGATAAAACTTGTTTTAAGTGTAGGTTGAAGCTTATTTTAAATGTATATTGCAACTTGTTTTTAAAACTCAGATGTATGCTTGCTTTCCCGCCCAAGCCCAGTAGTATACTTTTGGTAAACAAGTCCACATACCAAAAGAAAACCGCGGAGTCACGGTGCAGACCCTCTGGCCCCATTTCCGGCTCCACTCCCCTAGTAATCTCACATTCCAGATGTCCCAACCGGTTCTACCCAGCCCGCCTGACCGTTGATGATCAGCCGCAACCTACGACCATACAAACAACCAATCCCAAACACTCCCGTACCCAGTAGGAGAAATTACCCAATCATGTGCGAACAAGTTTAAAGTTCGTTCCCCTCCCTTGTAACTGTGTATATAAGCTGCTTGCTGCACTGGGTCGGGGCTCTCGCTCCTGTACCACTGTGCTGGTTATGGACGTGAGCCCAGACTCGAGCCTGAATAAAGACTCTCGTGTGATTTGCATCGGAGCTGGCTCTTTGGTGGTCTCTCGGATTCAGGATTCGGGTACAACAGTCACCTTACCAGCTGAATCTCAAAGTGTCACCAGGCAACCTAGTGGTGTCCATAGAGGCCTTTGTGACCCACCCCGTTACCTACCATGCTGCTGTTTCATTGCTTGACAGCAACAAGTAGTCACATACAGTCTCTCATCTTATACTTGTCCAGTCACCTTTCCCTACAAATTTCAGAAATATAAGTCAAACTTTGTTAGTACTTTTCCTTAAGTTCTTCTTCCTACCATGCTGACAGTGCCTAGGATGAGATAGTCACAGTACTCCACTAAGTTTCTCCAAAAAACACTACACCCACTGCCCCATCAACATCTTCAACCTAAAGATGTTTATAACCTCAAATGGGTGTTTGCCTAAGCCTGCATTATTATTTTTTATTTTAAAGATGTGGGGTTCAATTCAGGATTAGGTATGCAAGTGGTAAAGTTTGGACCTCCCTTTGGTCCCCACTTTGCTTGATTTGAGATAAGTTACCCTTATTGATGTTGTGTTCTCCCATCTCTCCCCCATCCTGGCAGTATCCTTCTGCTGCCAATCCCTTTCTTATAGTATTATAGTAAATGTTCAGGGTCCACTTATGAGTGAGAACATGTGGTACTCTATTTAAGCCTGTATATTTGGTTGACCTTCTTTGCATAGTTGTTTAGTGCTTTATTTTGGGAACATGAGTAGAATGTGACATCTATAACCTATTCTGCTATTCTCAGCTTGTCTTAGATTAAATAAAGACAGACAAGAGGCTGGGAATGGTGGCTCATGCCTGTAATCCTAGAACTTTGGTAGGATGAGGTTAAAGGATTGCTTGAGCCCAGGAGTTTGAGACTAGCCCAGCGATATAGCAAGATCATGTCTCTACAAAAAGTCAAAATATCAGCTAGGTACAGTGGCATGTGCCTGCAGTTCCAGCTACCTGGGAGGCTGAGGTAGAAGGATCACCTGAGCCCAGAAGGTCAAGGTTGTAGTGAGCCTTAATTATGCCACTGCACTCAAGCCTGGGCAGCAGAGTGAAATCTCGACTCAAAAAACTAATAATGATGATGATGATGATGATGATAATAATAATAATAATAATAATAATAATGAATATAGAAAGAGTTCTGAGCAAACTCTTTGGCTAGTTTATCACCAAATAATGATAATAATAATGAATATAGAAAGAGTTCTGAGCAAACTCTTTGGCTAGTTTATCACCAAACATGATATGAAGGGAAACCCTAAAAAATGGAATTTATTTACTAAGTATTGTTTATTTATTCTTACTTGTTTAAACTTCAGTAGCCTTCAAAGTACTCTCCATTTGATGTAATACACCTGTCAAGATGTTTTTCCACTGCTCAGAACAGTTTTTGAACTCATCCATTTTGATGTCTTTTAGTGCTGCTGCTGTTTTTTGTTTCACCTCTTCCACAGTGGCAAATGTTCCCCTTTAAGGACTTTTTCATCTGGGGAAACAAAAAAATAGTCACTCAGCGCAAGATGGGGGGAATAAAATAGGAGAGATGGAGCATGGGAGTCATACCACTTTTGGTCAAAAACTGTTGGACACTCAGTGAAAGGTGCAGACCACAGTCAGAAGGGCATCCCCAAGATGGCTCTGCCTCCCAAAGACAACAAAGGCCGTAAATTCCTGCCTCTCCCATGCGCGCGCGAAACTTAAACTCATGTACAAACATTATCTCCCTATAGGAATGCTATCTCATAGTCTCCTCCAATAAAACTCAGACACGGCACTGGCCTGCCCCTGCAAGGTTCATAAATATACCTTTCTCCCTGCATAACTCTCTCTCTCTCTTATTCCCTCTCTCTGTCCCGTCACACTCTCGCCTTTTCTCTCTCTCTCTCTCTCTCTCTCTCTCTCTCTCTCTCTCTTGCTTTTTCTCTCTGTCCCCACCACTCT
>NW_007246507.1:0-1333 GCF_000164805.1 Carlito syrichta
TTTTGGTTGCCAAGTTGTTAGTTAACAGTTGCTATGGTCACTAAGTTGCTGTGTAGCCAATGCTGCAAATTTTACCTATAAAAGCTTGTCACAAACTGCACCAATTTGTCAAGAGTTTTTGTTCTTCCTCTTGACCTGTGCGTTAATAAATTCATAATTAATTAAACTCAACTTGCTGGTGTAGCTTCTTCTCGCTTTCTCGGTCATAATGGCACCTGTGGGATTTTGAAGTATACACTTGGCCTTCCTCCCTGTTTCCTGTCACACCTTTTCTGAAATCCTTGGAACCTCCCAAACGATCGGTGTCTTGCTATATGCTAACAAGGTGACTGGTAGCTGGTGACACCTTGGTAGCTTCAAATTTTATAGCCGTGCCATGAGAAAGGAGAATCACCAGCACACCAGGTTCGAATTTTGAGTCCTTGAATAGCACGCGGTCAAGAGTAGGCTCACGCCAAGAAAGCTCTCGACACAAGTGGAATCAGCAAGAAGCTTATAAGTATAAAGCCAAAATCTGCAAATGGGCTACATAGCAGAGGGTGAGGGTACAAGGAACTAAAAACCAAAGGAACAGTCCCTTGGATTTCAGTTCACAAGGCATACAATCACACGGAACTTGTGGCTAGGGGGTTTTCAAACGGTCAGCAAGAACGGTCGGTGTGAACAGCTCAGGGGAACGAGGCTGTGGGTCTGTGGTCATGGGAATGTTACAACAATCACATGTACACACAGGGAGGGTCATTTTTAGATCAGGCAGACAGCTAAGATAGAGGATTTTAACAAAAGGGAATAACATGTCAAGCAGGCTATTGCAATTATTTTACATATTTCACTAGTTATTTCAAAAAGACTAAGTTTGGTCAACAGACTGGTGAACAGCTGGCAAACCAGACCACCTCATGGTTAGGAGAGCGGACCAAAGCCTGCAGGAGTGTGTCTGGGCATTGACAAGAGTGAGACTCCAACTCAAAAAAAAAAAAAATTGGGTGTCTCATTAAATTTCTTTCAAGATAAACTCTTCAAACAGATTTCAATCAACTCATTAAGTTGTAGACTGATTGCGTGCCAGGGTGGTAAGATTTGTTTCTCCTTTGAGTCTGGAGCTGAGGTCTGAGGAGGCAGGAAACCCAAGGAGACAAGGGGACACACCCCGCGTCTTCCTGCTTCCTGCTTCCTGCTTCTTGGGAAGTGTGAGCAGCCAGGAACCACGGATCCTTCCCCTGGAGCTCAGAGTACGCCTCCCAGCCCCTTCCGCCTCAGCCTTCCGAGTAGCTGGAACTACAGGCGCGTGCTACCACGCCCGGCTAATTTTTTGATTTATTGTGGAGATGAG
>NW_007246507.1:1798-2465 GCF_000164805.1 Carlito syrichta
GTGCTGGGATTATAGGCATGATCCACCGCGCCAACCTTGAAGTACTTGTTGATGGGTTGGCTGGGGTGCAAATGAAGAGCTGGGTGGGAGTGCAGCTGAAGTAGGTAGAACCCCCCGGATCTGGAGGTCTTCACTTATTTATTCATTCGGCAAGTATTTATTAAAAATCTACTTTATGCCAAACAGAGTTTGACAGGACGAGGAAACGGCAGTGAATGAGGAATCTCTGCTTGTGGGGAGCTCACATCCAAGTGCAGAATAGAAAACACAGCTGGGTGTGGTGGCTCACAACCCGTAACCCCAGCACTTTGAGGGCAAGGCAGGAGGATTGCTTGAGTCCAAGAGTTCAAGACCAGCCTGGGCAACTTGGCTAGACCACAACTCTACAAAAAATTTGTAAAAATTAGCCAGGCATGGTGGTGTGCACCTGTAGTCCCAGCTACTCAGTAAGCTGAGGTGGAGGGATCGCCTGAGCCCAGGAGGTCGAGGCTGCGGTGAGCCGTGATCATGCCAGCGCATTGTGGCATAGACGACAGAGTGAGACCCTGACTCAAAAAAGAAGAGAGAAAGAAAACAGACCAAATTCAGCCGGGCTCGGTGGCTCAGCCTATAATCCCGCGCCTTTGGGAGGCTGAGGTGAGTGGATTGCCTGAGCCCGCGGGTTCGA